>NW_023270415.1:1506417-1538912 GCF_011800145.1 Mirounga leonina
CTTCTTCTTCTTCTTCTTCTTCTTCTTCTTCTTCTTCTTCTTCTTCTAGATTACATGTATAAATGATACCATGTTGTATTTGTATTTCTCTGTCTGGCTTATTTCACTTACCATAATGCTTTTAAGGTCCGCCCATGTTGTCTCAAATGGCAGAATTTCCTGTTTTTGTGGCTGAAAATATTCAATTGGATATATATATATATAATACATTTCTTTATCCATTCACCCCCCCATGGACATTTATGTTGTTTGTATACCTTGGCTATTATGAACAATTCTTTAAAGATCATGGGAGTACAGATAACTCTTTGATATAATAGTTTTGTTTCCTCTGGATATATACATAGAAGTGAGATTGCTGGGTCATCCTAGTTTTAATTTCTTGAGGAAACTCCACATAATTTTCCACAGTGGCTGCACCAACAGGGCATGAGAGTTCCCTTTTCTTAAAAGTTATTGCCAGCACTTGCTATCTCTTGTCTTTTTGAAATTAGCCATTTTGACATGTGTGAGGTGATAGCTCATTGTGGTTTTGATTTATATGTCTCTAATGATTAGTGATATTTAGCACCTTCCCATGTACCTGTTGGCCATTTGTGGGAAAAATGTCTATTCAGGGCATTTGCCTATTTTTTACTTGAGTTATTAGTTTTATTATTTATTTATTTATTTATTTGCTATTAAGTTGTATGCATTTCTTGTATATTTTGAATGTTAATTCCTAATCAGATATATGGTTTGCAGTATGTTTTCCCATTCCATAGGTTGCCTTTTCATTTTGTTGATGGTTTCTTTTTCTGAGCAGAAGCTTTTTAAAGTATACCCAGTTGTTTATTTTCTGCTTTTGTTGCTTTTGGTATCAAATTCAAAAATCACTGCCAAGACCAATGTTTAGGACTTTCCCACCTCTGTTTTTCTCCTAGTTTTATGGTTTCAAGTCTTACGTTCAAGTCTTTAACCCATTTTGAGTTGATTTTTGTATGTGGTGTGAGATAGGGGTCCTGTTTCATTGTTTTGCATGTGGCTGTCCAGTTTTCCCAACACCATTTATTGAAGAGACTATCCTTTGCCCATTGTATATTCTTGCCTCTGTTGTTACACATTAGTTGATCTTGATTGCATTGGTTTATTTCTGTACTCTCCTTCACTCATATGTATGTCTGTTTTTATGCCAATACTATACAGTTTTGACTATGATAGCTTTGTAATATAGTTTGAAATCAGGGAACACGATACAGGTTTGTTCTTACTTCTTAAGATTGTTTTGGCTATCCAGAGTCTTTTGTCGCTCTATAAAATTTTAGGATTTTTCTAGTTTGTGAAAAATGCTGTTAGGCTTTTTGATAAGGATTTCACTGATTTTGTAGATTGCTTTGGGTGGTATAGATATTTTAAAAATATTAATTTTTCTAATCAATGAGTATGGAATATGTTTCCATTTATTAGTGTCTCTCAATTTCTTTCATCAGTGTTTCCTGTATACAGGTCTTTCCTCTCCTTGGTTAAATTTATTCTTAAGTAGTTTATTCTTTTTTTATGCTATTGTAAGTGAGATTATTTTCTTATTTTCTCTTTCTGATAGTTTATTGTTAGTGTATAAAAATGCAACTGTCATTTTGTATGTTGATCCTGTATCATGCAACTGTACTGAATTCATTTATAAGGTATAACTTTTTTTGGTAACATATTTATAGTTTTCTATATGTAACTTACCTATTATGTTGAGATATTTTCCTTCTATACCCAGTTTGTTGAAGGTTTTTATTATGAAAGAATGTTGAATTTTGTTAAGTGTTTTATATGCATATATTGAGATCCTAAGATTTTTACCTTTTATTGTGTTAATGTGATTTATCATATTGATTGATTCATGTATGTTGAACTGAACCATCCCTGCATCCTTAAAATAAATCCCAATTGATCATGCATATGATCCTTTTAATGTGTTAAATTTAGTTTGCTAATATTTTGTTGGGGATTTTTTGCATCTATGTTTATCAGGAATATTGGCCTGCAATTTTCTTTTCTGTAGTGTCCTTGTCTGGTTTTAGTGTCAGGATAATGGTGGGCTCATAAAATGAGTTTATAAGGTTTTTTCCCTCTTCTATTTTGGAAGAATTTGAAAAGGATTGGTATGAATTCTTTAAGTGTTTGGTAGAATTCACCAGTGAAGACATCTGGTCCTGAGTTTTTGTTCATTGGGAAGTTTTTGTTATCTATCTATCTATTAATCATCTATCATCTATCTATCTATCTATCTATCTATCTATCTATCTATCATCATCATCATCTATCTATCTATCATCTATCATCTGTCATTGAAGTAAAGTTGACATACAATACTATATTAGTTTTAGGTGACAACATAGTGATTTGACACTGATACACATTGCAAAATGATTACCATGATAAGCATAGTCACTACACAATGTTATTACAATATTATTAACTATATTCTCCATGTTGTACTTTTCATCATCATGACTTATTTATTTTATAATTGGAAGTTTGTACCTCTGAATCCCCTTCACCTGTTTTGCCCATCTCCCATGCTTTTCCCCTCTGGCAATCACCTGTTTCCTGTATTTAAGAGTGTTTATTTGTTCATTTGTTTTTCTTTTTAGATTCTACATATACGTAAAATCATATGGTATTTTTCTGTCTCTGTCTGACTTATTTCAGCATAATACCCTCTAGATCCATCCATACTGTAGCAAATGGAAAGATTTTATTCTTTTTTATGACTGAGTAATATTTCATTGTGTGTGTTTGTGTGTGTGTGTGTGTGTGTGTGTATGCCACATCTTATCCATTCATCTATCAATGGACAGACATTGCTTCCGTATATTGACTACCATAAATATTGTTTCAATGAACACAGGGGTGATATATCTTTTTGAATTCACGTTTTTACTTTCTTTGGGTAAATACCCAGAAGTGAAATTTCTCTATTGTATAATAATTCTATTTTTAATTTCTTGAGGAATTTTCATACTGTTTTCTATAGTATAGTGACCACACCAACTTATATTTTCATCAACAGTGCAGAAGTATTTCCTCTTCTCTACATCCTTGCCAACACTTGTTACTTCTTGTCTTTTTGATAATAGCCGTTTTGACAAGTGTGAGTGTAATATCCTATTGTGAGTTTGATTTTTATTTCCCTGATGATTAGTGATATTTGAACATCTGTTCATGTGCCTGTTGGCCATCAGTATATCTTTTATTGAAAAATGCCTGTTCAGATCTCTACTTAATTTTTAATTGGATTTTTTTTTTTTTTTTTGCTGTTGTGTTGTATGAGTTCTTTATATATTTTGGATATTAACTCCTTTCCAGATATATCATTTGCAAATATTTCTTCCCATTAGGTAGGTTGTTTTTCATTTTGTGGATGGTTTCCTTTGTTGTGCAAAAGCTTTTTTGGATGAGTAAGCAACCTCAAAGAACTAAACCTCTCAACAAAGGTCACACAGAGAATAAGGTGATGGAGACTTGTTCACTCCACCCTGGAGCCCATGCTCTTCCTGATGCCTTGGGCTGCCTTCTAGGCATGAGGCCCTGGACCAGTTGGTCAGCTGTGAAGATGGAAAGAACTGGCAAATTTCAGACCTCACTTGAAGAAAGCATTCCTTGGGTTGAGTAGAAAGGATGGATTGGAAATGAAAAGTGAAGGAAAGACGTAACACAGAGATGCTACCAAGATATTTTCTAGAAAGGGTCATTGGCTGATGTTAGAGAAAGATGCTGAGTGCTGCTTGGACCATGTGAGTGTGGAGATCAAATATATATGTTTTCTTGTTGGTAAAAGATTGTATGGCTGACACAATTCAGGGCAGGAGCTGTAGGCGTGGAGAGATACCATGCAGGATGGCATGGGATTGCAGTGCGTTGATAGAGATCAGGATTGTCCCCAGCTGATCATACAGAACCTCCCTGCACTTCTGTACATCCTGAAGTCCTGGTACTCCATTTCCCAGCTCGCAAATTCAGCTGTCCTATTGGGAGCCATGCAAGCCCTATTGATAATTTCTCCTTCTGAGGATTACACTGTCTTTGCCTTCTCCAGCCTGGGCTAGGTCAGTCTCCTTACCTTTTCCTGATACTCTTGAAGTCTCTTAAGCATGTTACAGTGAATGAATATTTGGACCATGTCTTTGCCACTGCTCATTGTGGTCTCCTTCACCAGGAGCTCCTGCCCTGACTCCCATGGAGGCCTCCTGCTATGTGGGCTAGATGGTGTAGTCATATGTGGAGTGATTTCTCGTGTGTCTTATTTAAGGGCTCTTTTCCCTCTGCATTTTAGACTATTTGTAGAGAAACATAAGCCTTCTGGCCTCTTTATATTTCAATAGTGCAAGTAGCTGAGACAGAAGGACTGCAGCTGAGAAGCAGCAGATGAAAACTTCTAGACACAAAGTGGAATGAATGGCCAAGTTTTTTTTTTTTTTTATAATTTCCCAAGCTAAGTAATGAATGAAAGATAAACAAATAGTGGTGCAAATAGTGAAAACCAAATTAGATTTGAGGTTTCTGCTCCTTCTGATTTAATAATAAGTAATCCAAACAGTTATCATTTGGGGAAGTAAGGAAGTGATACTATAAAAATAAATGCTTTTCTCCGTCTGGCGTCCTTTGTCCCTGTGTATTACTGCAGTGAGGGGAGGGTTCGCTGCCCGTGGCCCCACTGCAGGGTTTGGCATGCTCTGTGAACTGACTCCCTGAGAAGCAAGGAAAGCATAAGTTAAATGGGAAAGGAGATAGTTTCAGTCCCAGCGTCCCCTGTGAGGAAGGGAAACTTGGTCTGTGTAAGATACTCTGTGTTCCTAGAAGCTGGGAATCTGTGTCCAAACCCTCCCACCCCAGTCTTTTTTTTTTTTTTTCGGTTTTGTTTTGTTTTAGCTCTTTTGAAAATGAAGAATAGATATTTTTATTTTTCACTCATTAATTTATTTTGCCAATGAAGATGACTTTTTAAGATGAAGATTCTGTGTTACAGTGGTTATGAGTCAAATTCCAAATCATGGCATGTCACTAGCAACAAAGAACTAACGAGATTTCAGGCAGCTTTAAAAAGTGACAAAGCCTTTGGATTCAGGTTTTGTTTTTACCTCCCTGTCTCTTGCTCCTTGGCTCAGTGTCCAGGCCAGGAAATAGCTCTGATGGCTCCTTGGCTTGTCGTTCCAGACAGCAGCCCTGGGAGTTCAACCTAGACTTACAACACAGCCGGACCTGCGTGGAGGCTCAACGGTGTTATTCCAATGCGGGTTGTCCTGTCTGTAGTTACAGAGGAAAAACAGAATGGAATTTGTTTCCCAATGGTTTCTCCAAAGCAGTTCCTGGGAAAATGAAACACTGACCATTCTCACCTTGAGAAATAATTATCTCTGTTTCTTAAAAATAAAACACAACCCCCACAATTGTACTGTTAGAATTGTGGTTAAATAGTCTGAATCCAAAACTTCCTTTTATATGCCTCTTTTCCCCTGCTGCAGGGAACAGTGCTATGGTTTTAATTTTTTATAGTAGAGTCAATTGATTAAACTCCTTAATTCAATCTGATTAAACAGAAACCAAATTTGTCAATGACATTAACAAATACTATTTAAATTATCTGGGCCTTTACTTTATATGCAAAGCCTCTGTCTTTATATGTTATCCACACTTTAGAGGCTGGCACTGAGATTTAGACTGGTCTACCAAATTAGGAATTAACAGACGTGGGATTTGAAGCCAACTGTACTCTAACTGAAGCCTGTTGCTCGTTTATGCCACCATATTGCCCTTCTTTATGTAGCAAGAACTTTAAAGACAACCACAGAGAACTGTTCTTTATGCTCATCATATGTCTCTGTTTTATACTATTTATAACTTGCAATGGGTCTTTTAATCACAAAAGCATAATTCTTATTGGATATTTTTATTTTTCACATTTACTTTGGGGGTTGTTCTTACAGCTCTGAAGAATAACATGTAGACCCTTGACTGGATCATTTCCTCTGATCTTCCAAATGACTGAGAGGTTATATTTGCAACATGACCAACTGAAGTGAGCACATAATCATGAAATCTGGCATCATGAACTGATACACAGACCGCCTATTCATTTGAAGGTCAGGTACACAGTTGTGGGTTCCTCAGGATCTTATTCGGACCTCTGAGTTGGTACTAGATGCCTGCATGTTTGTGTGTGAACATTCATGTTGACTTGTGTCAGTTGCCTAAACTCTCTTCTTTACTTAACAGAACTCCAGTCTTATTGTGAGTGGCAATTAGCTCAGCTAAACTAAACTACATTTCCCAACAGGCCTTGCTGAGGGATTACCTCAGGACAGTCCTGGCCATGAGATGTGGCAGATGTCAGTTGACTGAGGTTTTGGGAAAGCTCCTTCAAAGAGATACAGAAGGCTGGAACATGCTTTTTGTCTTCCTTCCTCCCTTCCTTCCTGAAATAGGGAGTCATAGTTCAGGACTGAGGGCAGGATGGGAGCCAGCCAAGTCTGTGAAAACGGTCTCCTAGGGTGACTGAGGAGAAGACCAAAAGAACCTAGACTCTTGCTGCTCCAAGCTGCTGCCCTGGCCCTGGAGCTGCTTGCCTCCAGACTGGTTATGATGTGGAAAGAAGACACTCTCTTTGCTTTAAGTGGTCTTTCTTAAATCACTTTGTGTATAGCTGAAAGCCACCTCTAACTGATATATTTGTATGAGTTACATAGTTAAGGACTACGTAACTTTTATGCCACCACTTTAGAATTTCTCTCTGTCAAAGTTCCTGTCAAGGCAAGTGAATTGTAAGAGTGGTTTTGGACCATCCCCTGAAGGGAGCACACTCTACCCATGACTTTCTCTTGGAACTGTACAGTCTCACTTTGCAGGCCTTACAGGAATGCTGCAGCTTTTCCATCACCATCTTGCCCAGGGCAGTGGAAGATCAGGGACTGTGGACTGCACCATTTCTCAAATTTACAAAATATACCTACCAGTTTTCATGAGGCAGAGGCAAAGGACTGGAGTCGAAGAGAACCATGGTCATGTGTTATGGAGTGAAGTCCAATATCCCACACTCACATTTGGTACATTACATGTACATGGAGGGCTGGGGCAAGGGTGTGGGGGGACAGGACTGTAGACTCTGGCTTGTTTTCCAGCCAAGATCCATGACTCTGAGTCCATTCAACACCTGGCGAGTGGATGCAGTATAGAGAGTGAGTAGGACTTGGTGAGTTTTCTGGCACCCCTGCAGCCTTGTTTATAAATGTACTTGGGCTTGAGTTCTCCAGTGTTTTATTTATTCTGAGACAGAGGAGTTTTTATAGTCCTGGGATTCTATACACTTTGGTGGTAGGTATTCTCTCCAGTGGTTAGTTTAGAAACTTTGGGTAATGCTTGATTCTAAAAAGGAAGGTGTTTATCACCTGCTGAAACACCAAAAATGAACAGTGACGTAGAACAACACGATGGTGCTCAGGGAAACTCATGTCTCTGTTTTATCTGAGAGGGTGTAATTAAGTGGCTTCACCAACAGGGTTCCTCTCTTGAGGAAGGAAGCAATCTTGGGAAGCATTTGAACGTGCATCACCGTCTTCCTGCTGCTTGATCCATTACTGATGCTCAAGTGAAGCAGAGACCTTGTCCCTATGAACACTGCAGATTAGAGTGCTGGCAGGGCATTGTTCTCCATTGTAAGTTGGTATCAGACCCTCTCCAACACAACAGAGAATACATACAGGGAGAGGGGCAAACAGGGGAATGTGGAGGGGAAAGAAGAGCATTAAAACCATAGTGAAAAGGCATTGAGAAGAAAGTTGGTCCTTTTCTGACCCTGCTGGAGTCTGCTGCTGATGCTGCTTTCCCCAGGATTTTCCCTCTTTGACCTTATCATTTAAATACTGACTTTCAGCTGGGATCGTAAGTAGCAGACCAATTATGAGTTTAAAAAGCCTAAATGTTCCTCAGGTCTGTGGAATTCAACTTGTTTCTATTTCCTTTTGGACTTTATGAGTTGTAAAAGGACACTTAGTGGCATTTTGGAGATGATGTGTAGCCCTATGCCTACATTCTCATGAGGGAGCTAGGCAGAACGCATGGAGACTCACCTAATGCCACCTCCACCCCTGCCCTGCTTCTGAGGTGCAGCTGCGTTCTCCTTCATTGTCCCCGGGCTCAGCAGCCAACAGCACGCCATAACTCAAACAGTCTCCAGGATGAAGCCACAAGTAGCTGGAAACGACAATGACAATGAAAGCAATATATGCCTGTGGAATGTTTTTTAGCCTTTTTTGTATATGTTTACTCAAACCTAAGAAGATATTGACCTAAAACAGTGACCTAAAATCTAGTATGTTTCCCGTTCTTTCTACAGCATCTTTCTGTCACTCATGCCTGTGTTTATTTGACAAGTACTTGTTGAGCACAGGTTATATGGCAGGCTTTGTGCCAGGCATTAGGGACTGGGTACTGGACAACACCGTGCAGTGGCTGGATATAAGGGCCTGGTGAGAGTGTGTGGGGTGGTGGCAAAAACTGCAAGCCAGCCAGGCCAGAAGCATCAGAAGGTGAGAAGCAGTGGCTCCATCAAGGACTGCACTTGACTCTCCCTAAGGCTGCAGTCAGGGCAGGTGGGGTGGGCCAGAGTGTGGCCAACAAGAGACATCTGGGAGTCCACTGCAGTGGGCAGGGCATGGACACCTGGGCCAGGTGTGGGCTTTTCTCAGAGGTACACCTGTGAGGATTTGGTGCTGGTTTGGATGGGGGAGGCAGGGCTCAGGGAATCCTAGAGGGAAATGTCAGGAAAGTCTTTGGATGAATTGAACACATGGGCGGGGACATGGCAAGCCTGAGATGCATGTAGGACAGCTAAGTGTCCAGTAAGCAGTTGTGAATGTGGTCCTGGTGCTCAGCATTCAAACATAAGAGATAGTCTCATATTCGGGAGTTCTTGATCTGTGTAAATAACACCATGAGTGGGTAAGATTGCTTAGGTGGGGAGTAAAATATTTTTTTTTTTTCAAATTAAAGTCAGTGGAACAGAATAGAGAGCCCAGAAATGGACCCTCAACTCTATGGTCAGCTAATCTTCGACAAAGCAGGAAAGAATGTCCAATGGCAAAAAGACAGTCTCTTCAACAAAGGGTGTTGGGAAAATTGGACAGCCACATGCAGAAGAATGAAACTGGACCATTTCCTTACACCACACACAAAAATAGACTCCAAATGGTTGAAAGACCTAAATGTGAGACAGGAGTCCATCAAAATCCTAGAGGAGAACACAGGCAGCAAACTCTTTGACCTCAGTTGCAGCAACTTCTTCCTAGAAACATCACCAAAGGCAAGGGAAGCAAGGGCAAAAATGAACTATTGGGACTTCATCAAGATAAAAAGTTTTCGCAGCAAAGGAAACAGTCAACAAAACCAAAAGACAACTGACAGAATGGAGAAGATATTTGCAAATGACATATCAGATAAAGGGCTAGTATCCAAAATATGTAAAGAACTTATCAAACTCAACACCCAAAGAACAAATGATCCAATCAAGAAATGGGCAGAAGACATGAACAGACATTTTTCCAAAGAAGACATCCAAATGGCCAACAGACACATGAAAAAGTATTCAACATTGCTCAGCATCAGGGAAATCCAAATCAAAACCTCAATGAGATACCACCTCACGCCAGTTAGAATGGCTGAAATTAACAAGTCAGGGAACGACAGATGTTGGCGAGGATGCAGAGAAAGGGGAAGCTTCCTACACTGTTGGTGGGAAACAGTATGGAGGTTCCTCAAAAAGTTGAAAATAGAGCTATCATATGACCCAGCAATTGCACATGTAGTGATCCGAAGGGGTACATGCACCCCGATGTTTATAGCAGCAATGTTCACAATAGCCAAACTATGGAAAGATCCAAGATGTCCATCAACAGATGAGTGGATAAAGAAGATGTGGTATATATATATATATATAATTTATATACATACAATGGAATATTATGCAGCCATCAAAAAACATGAAATCTTGCCATTTGCAATGACATGGATGGAACTAGAGGGTATGACATGGATGGAACTAGAGGGTATTATGCTGAGCGAAATAAGTCAATCAGAGAAAGACATGTATCATATGATCTCACTGATATGAGGAATTCTTAATCTCAGGAAACAAACTGAGGGTGGCTGGAGTGGTTGGGGGTGGGAGGGATGGGGTGGCTGGGTGATAGACATTGGGGAGGGTATGTGCTATGGTGAGCGCTGTGAACTGTGTAAGACGGATGAATCACAGACCTGTACCTCTGAAACAAATAATACATTATATGTTAAAAAAAAAAAAAAAAGATAGTAGGAAAGGAAAAATGAAGGGGGGTGGAATCGGAGGGGGGAGAAGAACCATGAGAGATGATGGACTCTGAGAAACAAACTGAGGGTTCTAGAGGGGAGGGGGGTAGGGGTTAGCCTGGTGATGGGTATTAAAGAGGGCACATACTGCATGGAGCATTTGGTGTTATAAGCCAACAATGAATCATGGAACACTACATCAAAAACTGATGATGTACTGTATGGTTACTAACATAACATAATAAAATAAAATTAAAAAAATTAAAGTCCTCTTTCTTATATTTACAATGGTGAGAAGTGCAAATGCTGACCGTGTCTCTTTCCATATTGTGTGATCTGCACCACTGGTCCTTCATGTTGTGTCTGTCCTGCCACCAACCCATTAGGTACTTTCATCACAACAAAGATCTCTAGTGAAGAAAAAAGGAGAAGCCATCTTTCCTATCCTGCCCTTCTAGTTTAATGTGGTATGAGCTCTGCCTTTTCCAAGTCTCTAGCCTTACTTTTGAGAGTGATAAACCTGTGTGTGTTTTCTTGAGGACCATACAGTATACCCCCTACTTTCACAAGGAAATCTGTGTGGCTAGAGATGAAACAAACCCTCCGTGTCTGCACAGTGTCTGATCTGTGACCTTTGAATCTACTTTACAATTGAGAAAGAGTAAAAAACAAAACAAAACATAATGCCTGGCAGTGAATGCCCAGCTGGACTGAAAACAAGCAAAGAGGGAAAGGAGGAGGGGATCTGGCCAAGTTTGGCCTCAGCAACAGACCTCTCCTTGGGGCAGATTCATCCTGGCATCCAGAGCAGGCTCCTTCACCTAGCCTGGTTCTCTAGGAAGCTCGTTTCCCAGGCTCCTTCCCTTGTAGAAGGAGCACTTTGGAAGAGGCCTGGCAGTAGTGGGGTCCAGCTGAACCTTTCCAGACTGCTTAGACCATTGGGCGGGTGGCTCCTCATCAAGGAGCCCTCTTGTTCATCACACCACTTGCAAGGAGATAAATTGTTTTTGTTAAGATGCAGGGATGTGGATTTTGTTTAAAGGCGCTTTGTGTGAAATTGATTTTTGGTTTTCTTGTGAATGTTTGTCCATGTCACAGGGTGTGCTCAGTTGCACAGAGGAGGACTCTGAAGAACAAATCACAGTTACAGCCATTAAAATGAGCTAACCTTGGGTCAAGATGTGTAAATAAATATCCAGGCCCATGGACCAGACCCAACCCTGAAATGACTGAATTACATATAAAGACTTCATTCAAGCCTTTCAAAATGAGATTGCAAAACCCTAAAGTTTGCAGAGTAGCTAAGGGAATCTGGTAAACAAATCCAAGGGAGAAACACAGTGGGCCCTGCTTTTTCTCGTTCCCTAATCACTGGCCTCAACTGGTTCACAACTGACACCAATATCCAGGGTTTAGAACAAGGTGTTTGGGGGGAAGAATAAAAAATATTGGTTATGATAATACTGGGGACACATATCTCTTTCTCAGAGAGAGGTTAAAGTGTTTTGCTGGTACTTACTGTAGGCAGACATCTGTGTAAGGAGTAGCCAGAGGGAAATGCTGCACCCTCAGCCCATCTCGAGGTTGGGGGCACGTTCAATTGTCCAGCTGTCCGCTGACGCCAGTAGTCTAAGATGCCACGTTCAGAATTTGGAAGTGCCAGTCCATCACAGATTGGCCATGGTCTTCGCTTTATAAAGATCCCTCTCAGATGTCATCTGGTTGAGCTACTTTGCTAGAGTGCTTTCTTCTACAAATCACCCCTCTGCTCATTCTTAACTGTTTTATTCACTAGACAACAGTTACAACAGTTACAACTCTCACAGAGTTTGGTAAATCTTAGAAATTAGGAGTGCAAGTTCAAGGACTGGGCAGCTTAAGAGAGAGAGTGAAAATGAAGATTTTAAAAGTCTGGTGAAGTAGCTATGCTTAGCATTTTGGGTCACATTCTTTACTCTTTTTGTACCTTTAAGTTAATTAAAAGAATAATTATAATGATTTGTTTATTTACTAAAATGTTCTGAGGACTTGGTTAGTATTAAATATCCCAGAAATGACTTTTTAGAAAGGTTAATGGGGTAGGAAAGAAATGGTTCTGGAAAAATGTTGAGTCTGATGACATAAAGTGTATACATGATTCATCCAGGAATGTGCTAGGAGCCCTACTGTGTTCTGACCCACTCCTGTGGCCTCTGTGTGAAACATGAGCCCCAGTTCACCTACAAAACCATGTCCCCAGGCTGCTCTGACAGCCAAGAGGGCACCAAGACACTTTCTTGCTTGAAATCTTAAAGCATTTCAGGGACGCAATCAGCTCTCTGGGAAGGGGGCATAATTGAACCAGAGAGCCCAGGGCACTGGTAACATTAATAGTTAAGGATTACATCCTTAAGATGAATAAGTAAGAGAACTAAGAATTTTCTGACACATGTTTCTTAAAATTTAAGATTATCCTTTCAGAAGTCCCTAGAGAACCCTACCACTGCTTAATGGGAGTCATACTTCCCAAGAGATTGTAGCCCATGGATTCTTGAAACACCATTTTTGGCAGTTCTAATTTACTGCTCAGCAGTAGATTTTGGAAGGCTATATTGGAGATAGAAATTTAAACTGCTGTAAAATATGGAGGAGTTTGTATTCATGTCCAAAGGTTTTTGTAATCCATAGATAAAATATATACCTGAAAGTTGTCATATATGCTTGTGATGTAATATACGTGTGTGTGTGTGTATGATTTATTTATTTATTTGAGAGAGAGAGAGAGGGAGAGAGCTCAGGAAGGGGGAGGAGTAGAGGAAGAGGGAGAGAGATTCGTAAGCAGATTCCATGCCCAGTGTGGAGCCTGATGTGGGGCTGGATCTCACAACTGTGAGATCATGACCTGAGCCGAAATCAAGAGTTGGACACTTAACCAACTGAGCCACCCAGGTAACCCCATCTACATAAATTTTAACTGAAATTTAAGACATTCTCTATTTATCTGTCTATTTCATGTACACATTCAGAAACATTTGTGAGGTATAATTTTCATCTCTCTTTTTTTTTTAAATTTATTTATTTGAGACAGAGAGAATGAGAGAGAAAGAGAGCACATGAGAGGGGGGAGGGTCAGAGGCAGAAGCAGGCTCCCTGCCGAGCAGGGAGCCCGATGTGGGACTCGATCCCGGGACTCCAGGATCATGACCTGAGCCGAAGGCAGTCGCTTAACCAACTGAGCCACCCAGGTGCCCTAATTTTCATCTCTTTACAAGAAAATAATTTATCAGTTGTGGGCAAAATGAGAAGGGGCATAAGACTTTTTTTTTTTTTTATCTATTTAGAAATGATTTGGAACTCACAGAAAAAATTTAAGAGTAGGACCAAGACCCCATTCAGATTTCTCAAATTGCCATGGTAATGAGCTTTAGGAAAAAGGTCTAATCCACGAACACACATTTCACCTGCTCCTCATACTTCTTTAGGCTTCTTTGCTCTGGAACGGTTTCTCTGTGTTTTTGGTTTGTTTGTTTGACATTTAAAAAAATTACTAGCTAATAATTTTGTAGAATATCCCTCCATCTGGGATGATCCAAAATTTCCCCAACAGTAGACCCCTGTTTATATATATTTTGACCAGAATAGCAAAGAAGTGATACTGTATTCTTCTCATTGCATCTCATCAGTTGGAAAATCAATGTTGATTTTTCTCATTACTTGTGACATTAAATTTGATAACATTACTAAGATGCTATATGCCAGGTTACTCCACTATAAAGCTATTTTTTATTTTCTTTGTAATCAATAAACATTTGGTGTGGAGATAACTGAAGCATTTAAAATCTCATTCTTCACCCACTGATGTTTCTTGACAGAAGAATAGATGATTGCTAAAATGTGATTTTTAATGCTTTTTGCATCAATTAGTTGGCATTCTACTAAAAGAGAGAACTTCTCTTTCATGTGTGTATGCATGTATGTATTTTTATTATTAAAGTGAGATCTTGTGGATTTCTGTTTCAGTTGATGGATTATAATTCATTGCTATCATTATTTATTTTGATATACAAATTGTCCTACATCTGGCCACTGAGAGCCCCATCAATGAGGTTTCTGTGTTCTTTTGAAACATCCCCATTATTTCTTGAGCACATTCTTACTTCCTGCCATAACAATATGTTCTAGGCTCATCTGGCACTTTCCCAGCCCCTGCCCTGAATTAGCCATTTCTTCAAGAAGTCCTGGTCCCTTTTAGTGGTGAAGAATTATATTTGGAAGCCAAGGCCAAGGATTTGGGTGTAGTCCTTGTTACTAAGGGTATCACTGTTTTCAGACCCTTTTTTTGCAGATAGCGTTAGGGAATATAGGCTATATATCTACATCTCTACACACATACACACATCTATGCTTACATACACATTCACATTTATACTTTTTCTATGTTTATCAATTTATATCAAAAATAGTGAGTTTACACTGGTATTTCACACTGCAGACCAATACCATGCATTCATTCTATCCTTCCTTTTTTCTGTATTTGTCAGTACTTGCCTGATAGTGGAAAACCTGGCTCTTATATCTCTAGTATATTTACTATTGACTCAATCCACCTCCATGCAGCTAAGCCGTCTAACATGCTGGGCAATTATCTGCTTGGACCCTTCAGGCCTGGCCCAGGACCATGCTGGGCCACTTCACATCCCTGTTCCCTATTTTCTGGGGTTTTTTTTGCTATTTTTTTTCTTTTAATGTAGGAACTATATATTATAAAAACTAGGAAAGATTTAAACAGGACAATAAATATTTTCAAGCATTTTAATACCTAAAAAAAGATAAAGTGAGAACATCAGGAATAGAATGTTAAGTAATAAGGAAGATAAATCTGAAAAATAAGAAAATATTTGGATTTCTCTATCAAAAACATGTAGTATGCATACACCCTACAGAACTCAGTAGTTAATTGTGCCACATGGAGTGATTCTCAGGCCCACTTTTATGCTCTGTATTATAGTTTGAGGATTGATATTTATGCTCTGTACAGTTTTATTAGCAAACTCAGATTAATGATAGTTCTGTCCAAAATTTATGGATTGTTTAATTGATGGTTGCTAAACCCATTAGGATCTGGTAGCAATTAAAATAGTATTTATTTGTTGAGTTGAATAAAGTGATATCACTGTGTTTGTTTTACCTCTTTTGTCCCTATTCATTACCTTACAAAACACATGTCCACTGTGTTTTGAAGACAGTCCCAGGTGTCCAAGATGGGGCTGCTGTGCTGTCAGGATTCTGGGGTCCTCTTGCAGGAGCTTTCCCTGGTCCTGGCCCTTGTAGGAATGGATGCCTGAGTGGCTGCCCGAGAAGAGGCCAATGTCTAAGTCAATATGCAGGACACCCTTTTAAATACGAAAGGAAAACCTAAAATATGACTGGACACATGCTATTGCCCCTCTGGGAAGAAGGGAGGATGTGAACGTCACACCCCTCAGGCACCCCAGCTGCTGAGGAGCTCTGCTGGCCCCCAGGGCTCCTCATGCTGCCCCCAGTACAACCTTTCCTGCTCTCACCTTTGAGGGAAGGTGGGCCTGAGCCAACAACATCTTTTACATCAGAATGTAGGCAGAATTAAACACGACAATAGAGGTTCCCCCATGAAAGTTATAGGAGTATCTTGTGGCTTTACAATTATATGCAAACAATGAATCATGAACACTACATCAAAAAAAAAAAAAAAAAAAAAAGAGACCTTC
Organism: Mirounga leonina; assembly: GCF_011800145.1. Taxonomy (NCBI): domain Eukaryota; kingdom Metazoa; phylum Chordata; class Mammalia; order Carnivora; family Phocidae; genus Mirounga; species Mirounga leonina. Next base: position 1,522,473 of record NW_023270415.1, read on the forward strand.
CAAGCAAGGTCTGAAATAGAGGCATGAAGTCAAGAGCTGATAGCATTGGGTTGTTGGACCCCTGTGAGCCTGGCCCTTTGGCAGCCACAACTAGGGGCCTTCTAGGCCAAGCCCCTACAGTCCTAGACCAGCCTGCCATTGGCCTGGTGAACTGCTGGGAACACACATGTGCCCAGAGGTGTCAGGGGATGGTGGTCTGTCACAGCTTTGACACTTGGCTGACATCTCTGTCAACCGGTGGAGGCTGGGGAATTACCTGGGGTGGAATTCCTGCTTTGGTCCAGCATTTGAATTTGGGGCTCAGCTGACATTACTTGAGAGTTTTGGCTCTGGGGACTCTCATGTAACAAGAGGTGAGAGAACAGATGCCTTGAAATTTTGTGAACCATGTGAACAGGCCCCTTTAAAGTTCACTTTGCATTTATTGGAACTCATTTAAATAAATGAGTGTAGACTCACAGTGCTGTCCAATGGAAATATAATGTGAGCCACATATACAATTTTAAACTTTTTAGTAGTTATGTTTCAAAGAAGTAATAAAGGGGCAGGTAAAATTAATTTTAATGATGTATTTTATTAATCACAATATATCTGGAATATTAGCCATCAATATGTAAACAATATAAAGCTATTAAAGAGGTATTTTACATTCTCTTTCCCATAGTATGTCTTTGCAATCTGGATACCCAGAGCATGTCCTGGTTCACACCAGCCACATTTCGAGGGCTCAATAACCGTGTGGGCAGCATACAGGTCCTGAGAATTGGCTGGATTTTTTACATTGTGAGGTCAGATTAAAAACCAGGAGATGGCCTTCCAGAGCCTATGTATGTCCAAAACAGAAGTCCAAACCTGAGACAAACTGAGAGAGCCTGGGAAACTGGTCATCAAGAAATATTATTTGCCAACCACTGAAACAATCAAATTATGATACTAAAGAACCTTCTTTGTGTAACACTTATCCAGACCCTGTGTGTGTGTTTGCGGGGCGGGGGGGGGGGGGGGGGGGGGGGGGGGGGGGGGGGGGCAGTACAGGAATAAAATATGGCCTGTGATTTAAGGTCTCAGACTGAACTAACATGTATTGAATATCTACTACTAGGTTCACAAACTGTGTCTACACTTACAAACTGTTTCAATAAAAATACCACAGAATGTGATGAAAAACTTGTCAACCAGTAAAGCAAACCTATCATAGCATGGGAAGATTATGCACAGAGAACTTCATGACTTTACTTTTTTCATGTCTTTTTTTATATTATGTAAATTAAAAATCCCTTAATATTATCATGATAGACAAATTCACTGAAGAATTAAGGAGGTGACTGCAGTAGGAAGAAGGTTCATTTGTGAAGGACATCTCTAAGAAAGAGAAGGTGGTCTGGAGTTTTGTAGAGGCCGGTGACAATGATCAGGGCCAGAATCTGATCTGGTGAGTTATTCTCTTCTTAAGGCCCCTGAAAATACCCTGATTCCTGGGCCTGCCACGATGACCTTCCTTAGGTACCTGGAAGACTGGGAACCTGAATGCTAGGTACCAGGCCACTTTTCCTGGGACAGTTTTGTAAGCACTACCTCCATAAAGTCACTCCTACTTCCTTAAAAGTGTCTGGTTGTGTCTGATTAAATAACCATCATTCTCAGATATGACATTTCAAGCAAGGCCTTGGTTCTATAACCAGTTTCCAATTATGTTCTATCACAAGAAAGATTCTTATTGAACTTAGACAAACAATTGTATTACCATGAAAGTAAGAATACTCAATAAGAGTTTTGGAATCTCAGGCAGGGGGAATAAGATGTCACTTACAAATGTTTCATTTAAGCTCACAACAGTGGAGCCTACTAAACTGTTATGAGTTACAGATAAGAAGAAAGCAAAAGGACTTCCATTGTATATTCAGAAAATAGAAGATTAAAATAACAGTATTACAAAACAAAACAAAACAACAAATGACCCATAATCAATACTCACCAGTTTGTTCATTCCTATGTAATTAATTCCTTTTTTGCTGGATCTTGAGTTTGCGGTCTCATGAACCCATCCACTTCTCCACTCCAGTTCTGGAAATCCTGACTCGGTTCATAGGTGTTGTTTAAGCAGTGCCATCAGACCCACGCCCAAGGGCTGGCACTGTCCTCTGCACGGGGCTCTCAGACAGTCCTTCACAGAAGGTGAGGCAGTCTGACCTGTAGCTGATTGCAAAGCTTTTGGAATAGTATCAGAGTAAAACAACAACTATCTGTAGATGACAAAATACTTAAGATGCCTGTGGTTGGTTAACTTATTGCCTGATAAGTTTTAAAAATGAAAGGTCTGATGAGTGTTCATAACAAGAATAACACAACTGACAAGGAAATCAGGTTGTTGCTAAACAAACCAGAAAGTCAATCCAAAAACCTTGAATGAAATACCTATGAACACAATTAACCCTATTTTCAAAGAAGCATCGTTGTTACATCTAATTTATTAAGATGGTTGAACATAATCTTTATATAGAAGATATCTTCAGACATAACATATAATTCTGTCATAATATAGAACATATATATAATTAAACTATATAAAATATATCAAGCATATCAAGTAAGAAGAATGAGGAAGGCTGGGAGCAGGTCCTGGACATCTCTATTAATAAAACTCTATATGCAAGTGATGTGGAGCCCCAGTTGAAAACCACTGCCCTAGAAGATTCCAGATTCAAATTAAAGAAGTAAAACTGTCACCAAGTTGACATTTAAAAAATACTTGAAATTACAGCTGATTGCACTATACTGTTGTATAAGATTAGCATAGTGGCACCAGGTCTCTGAGTAAGGAACATATGGACAGCAAAGACAGTGACAAATCTCTAGGGACTCCCTGTGAAGCACACGCTTTCTGAAATACTTATGTTAACTCCATTTTGCTCGTACAAATTTAACCTGGGGAAAGTGATGCCTTTATTCTAATTTGACAATACTTCCCATATAACTTAATAGTTACATGTCAAATAAACTTAATTATCTCCAGCACCTCTCTTTTGATAAGGTGAAAGAGAAAATTCTTTATAATTTTCCTAAGACCTACTTAGAAATCTCAAAGACAGTTTTCAGTTCAAAAGACATTATTAAGATTTGACTTTGGGAAGGCAAAGTATCAGAAGTTGTCAGAAGATTTGGACTCTTGATTGAGATATAATCATGGATTACTGAAACGGTATTTGTCTATGCTTAACCAAAGTGTTAAGAAAAGGATTTAAAGAAAAACATTCAAGGTAATATGACTATAAAGAACTGTACCTCTTTCAAAAGTGAGAATACTTGGTCTTTTATATAATTAAGGATATGATAGTCACCATAAAACAAAGGAAATTCTGGTAAGACACAGAATCTTTTCCTTATGGGCTGATTATTCAGAAGGTAAAGGAGAACCTTTTACAATTTCTTAGTAAGAGCTGACCAATAGTCCATGAAAAATGTGAACAAAAGCTCTTTTTGGAAATTTTATAAGTAAACCCATTAAAACTTATACAGCTTGACCACTGCAAATAAAACTCCCTTTTTGAGAACCTACCACAGATTTCTATAACCATTCAGGTTTTATCCTACACTTTCCTCTTCCTCATTCTGGAACAACCTTAGGATGAAACTACTCTTCTTTTTTCCTTAAAAAAAAAAAAAAACATATCCTGCATACCTTGCATACAAAGTTGTTCTTCTCTACCTTATTGCTTTTAGTAAAGTCTTATTTACATATATTGATTATAACTTTTAACCAAAGTAACTTCTTTTTCACAGAGAAAACTAGGAAACAGATAATTGTGAAGTGTCTGCCACACTGCAGATTTTGCAACAGACTAGCAGAGCTCATGAATATACATCTCACAACTTTCTATGACCACACACATACCTTGTATTGCAACTTCTCAAAGTGGCAAAAATGAACATTCATTAACAGACCTAAATATATATAGCCTTTCTGTACAAATGAAAATAAGAGGCAAAAAAGTATATAAACTTAAAATTATGCCAAACAATTAGTGTTTCAACATTCTTTTACTTAGAAATAATTTAGGCATCTAATGAATATTTATTAATTGATTTAGTATCAGTCTACATTTTAAGTTACCTAAAGATTTTAGAAATTTTCTTCAAGCTGACATGCTACAAAAGATACAAAACATAATTATTGTTGAAATAGTTTGTCAAAATAATGATTTGATTGCATTAAACACAAATTACATTTTTCATTATCTTAAATATTTGGTAGAAATAATGCTAGCTTATTTGATCAGTAAAGCTGTATAGGTTTAGGAAGAACATATCCAAGTAGGATAAAAACAAAAGTTTGTATTATACTTAGCACTGAAGACATAGTTTTTATTAAATGAATAATATTAAACTAGTCTTAATTTTCAAAGATTAAAGGAGGGTGCCTGGGTGGCTCAGTCGTTAAGCGTCTGCCTTCGGCTCAGGTCATGATCCCAGGGTCCTGGGATCGAGTCCCACATCGGGCTCCCTGCTCCGCGGGAAGCCTGCTTCTCCCTCTCCCACTCCCCCTGCTTGTGTTCCTGCTCTCACTATGTCTCTCTCTGTCAAATAAATAAATAAAATCTTAAAAAAAAAAAAAGAAAAAAAAATTTCAAAGATTACCTAAATTATGTGAGCTTGAATTATTAAGACATTTGAATTAGTTTCTGTGAAAATACTTACTAAAAAAACACTTGAAAATATTGGAAGTTCAATTTTCTTAATTTCTGAGAGTTTTAGAAATACTAAATTTGTGTAAGCAGTTATTTATCTCTAAGTCAATTAGAATAGAGTTTCTATAATTTAAGAGATTTTATTATCTAATTTGTTAATATCATCTGGAGGTAGGGAAATGTCGCATACTCACACAATGAGAGGTAAGGCCTTTCTGATTATGTATCTTACAGGTACATAAACATACAACAAAGAGAGAGTTTATAGCTTCAATTCATAATTTAGTCCTGAATCAGGAGTAAATATAGAATTACAGCCCACTGGTCCATATTGAAGAGCTGTTCTCTTCCCAGTGGGTATGAATCCTTACTGTTGCTACCCTGAGCCCAGGATTGGGTGCTAAACCCACTTTTGGGTCCCTGGATCACCAGTCAGGAATGGAGCACAGCGAGGCCTGAGAGCATCCTTACCTAGGAGGAGTAAATGGGGGTTCAAGTGAATTCTAGTCATATTCAAGTCATAGCACCAAAACTGTGAAAGATGAAATGCACTGGACAATTAAGTGGATGATTTTACTCAGGCTAGGGCAATAGGGAGAAGGTTCACTAATGAACAACATTTCGCAGAAAAGCAAGGAGGTCTGGGCATTTGTAGAGGGAAGTAGGAAAGAAAGTCATCCACAGTCTTTGGGAGTCACAAGGAAGAGGAGCTGGGTCTTATCTCAGGATATGGAAGAGCAGGAGATCCTTTGTGGTTATCCATTTCTCAGAACACAAAAGTCTGTAGGGATTGCTTTCCAGGAGAACAGGCTTATGTTAAGTTCAACACTGTCATTTATTATCTAAACAAATGAAGGTATATTAAAAACAGAAACCGTTTTCTTACTGAGACTCAATTATTTTGTTCATTGATCTTTAAATTACTTGTGATGCTATAAATCCCTTGTGATTAACTCATATACAAATAGAAACAGAATTTTGAAAAGTACTCATCAAATCTGGAGCACCAATTTCTCTGTTGAAACAATGTTCTTCATTTATCTAGAAATTTGTTGCCTCAAGTAAGATGGCCATCATTCTACGCAAAGCACTGACTTCCTGGTTGAGCAGATTTGGATGTAGCTCATCATCCCAGGGTATGAAAATTCTAATCTGCTTTACATCTTCAAAAGGAGATTCTCACAATCAGCCAAACCCAATACTGTTAGCACAATTTAGTGATTTTTCAAAGAAAAACTGCATCTCAGAATATATAAATTTTGGGGCATACATTTAGGTATTCAAAAGTAAACCTACATAAGTAGCAAAATTGTTTTTCCACAATATAACTTTTCTACCAAAAAGCCTTTCATCATTATTTTTCTTTAAGGGATTTCATAAGATTCAGTTATAGAAACTCTTGATTTTAGGCAGCTGAACTTTGAACTTTTTTAGAAAAAGCTGCCAAATATTTTTACATTAGAGAGGTGCACAGAGCAAGACATGGAAGGATGAATTCTGGGAAAAGGACAACATGAGGGCAAATTCTAGATTTAGGAAGGGACACTTGTGTACTATTTGGTAACCAGCACTGAAATTAATTGGGAACGATACCCCTACATTCTCTACAATTGCCATTTGTAACTCTATTTGTGACCTCCGGTCTCAAGTACAAAATGCCCTTCATTGGCACAGAGATATGATGCCTTTGGGAGCTTAGAACTGTCAGTAGACGAGAAGTATTCCCAATTAATTTTTTTTTGTCCTGATGTCTGTATGGCAAGCTATACTGGTAATGTTTTAGAAACATGGAAACAGAACCTCAAGGCTTGGAGGTGACCTGGCCCAGATCCCCTGGTGCCTGAGTGGAGAACTCAGGATGCAAGCTCAGATTTCTTACTCAAAGCCCAGGGCTCCTCCATCCCTGGGAGTTTGCTTCGTCCCTGGGATGAAGCCTGACATTGGAAATATGATATTATAACTCAAGATTTAAGTGACAACTTGAAATAATGCAGGAAGAGAGCTCTGCTTTTTCTGAAGAATGAGACAGACAGCAACTGTTACACTAGAGTATGGGAAGCAGTGATGCCATTTCTTTTTCAAGAAAATGGGTTGTTCACTAATGCCCAAGAGGCAAAATCTCCTTGGCTCCTGCCTAGTAGCAGAGGGGTGATGGGTGCCAAGGAGGGGACATCCTTTTGGAGACACTAATTCCCTGGGCTGCAGCTGCCCAGGGCACTGAGCATGCCTGCCTGTGTTCAGCATCTTACTTTGGGTGAGATGTGGGGAGGCCAGATGCCGATTGAGAGAGAGGAACCAGGAATTTTACAGTTTTGTAATTTGTTATACTCACAGTGCTCTGGAGAGAACATGACATGGGGGTGCACTGAGATTGGTCAGGGGGCAGAGGGAGAAAAGGGAAATCTGGGCAAAGACTTGTAGAGGTGACCCTTGAACAATATAGGTTTGAACTTCATGGTGCCGCTGATACGCAGATTTTTCTCAATACATACAGTACAGTGCCGTAAATGTATTTTCTCTTCCTTATGATTTTCCTAATAATTTCTTTTCTCTAGCCTCCTTTATTGTAAGATTACAGTATATAATACATATAACACACGAAATATGTGTTAATCAACTGTTTATGTTAAGGCTTCTGGTAAAGAGTAGACTATTGGTAGTTGAGTCTGGGGAGAATCAAAATATGTGGCTTCAAACTGGGTCAAGAGAGTGGTCAAAAAATGACACGATATTGCCCTAGCTTGGCCATTTCCATACATATTCTGCATGCTGCCCCCAGTTGCACTGCCTTCCCTTGCTTCCTCCCTGGCTCCTCCAGGTGCTCGCCAGAACAGAGTCAGACCAGTGCAGTGTCACAGAGCTGGAGAGGTCCACTCCCACTCAGTGTCCAACTTTTTCTGCAACACTGAGAGAGACTTTACAGCACAGGAAGTTGACTCCCAGCATCTTTTCACTATGCAAGAAAGGAAGTGGAGATTTGGATATTAAGGGGACTAAAGGAGATTGGCCTATTTTTCTTAATCATCAGCTTTTCCATTTTTACTACAAATTTGGCAGCAAATCTAGTATGTAGGTAGAAGAGTCAGCCTTCCGAAGGATTATATGAGGATAGTATCCCTACCAGTTCCCACTGCATGGTGGTCAACTGTGAGCTAGGCCCATAATTGATCTTTCTAAACAGATTCAATTAATTGGGGCTCACTTGTCCAAGGTCACACATGTGCATGTGGCAGAGACAGAATTCCTTGTCTCCAAAGCCTGTGCTCTATTCAATATCTTACAATTTTTGTAAGAGGTACTTCTCTTCCTTAAATCTCCTCCTTGAATTCCTCCCAGCTTCCTCTGTTTTTATTCGGAGTCATCGATCAGTGAGCAGTTTGGGAAAGGAAGCAAACACCATTATTTTGAGGATGACCATAAGTGCTACTATGTGGAAGTGCTCAGGGGCACAACATTAAAGCTTCATCCCCGGGGAAATATTCCTTGAACTTTTCCAGAGAAGGAATGCAATTGACAGAGAAGGAATGCACCAGCCCCATTTGGGGTTCTGCAGCTTGAACTTGGGTGACCAGGTACAAAGGCAAAAATGTCTAGAAGACCTTTTGTTTTATCTTTTAAAGGTAAAAGATATTATAAAAATTTTATTTTTCATTATAAAATACTGTTTTATGCTACCTATTGTGTTGATTAATCATTAGGTAATCTTGTCTCTAGGAAGTAACACTATATTGATCCTATGGCTTCAAGTTTTTTCAAGATCTTTGGAAAACCTTTAGGGGAACAAATAATCCAGTGTTAGATGTACATTCTAGGATACTTCTATGATTCCCTATCCAAAGTGGGTTCTCTGTAGAAAATTGTAACCAGACTAGCAATCAGTTATATTCATTTATTCATGCATGCAATCACTTGCACATCCAGTTTTTTTTTAAATGTCCCCAACATGGGACACAAGGCCAGTCCCCAGAAAGGCTTCCACGACAGCCTCTGTGATACCCCTCCCCCCTCCTCCCTCTTTCCTGGGGGTCTGTTGATGCCTTTCTTGCCTCCTTCTCTCTTGTCTACCTGCATGTCAGAGCAAAGAGGACCAACAAATGTGAAACACAATAGCTTTCCACATGAAATAAACTACCATACTTTGGATGCCAAATGAAAATGTTTATTAAAAGTTCAAAAATACAGTTTCTTGATTGGTGGGAGGTTGTGGAAGTGGTGAGAAGGCAGCCCAGAGAAATGTGGTGGAGCATGTAACATCCTTATCTTCTCTAACCTTTTAACCCCATCTGCGGTGCACAGGAGGGATATGAGAGCTGCTTTTAAGCTTCCTTGCATTGCAGCAATAGACAGACTGCTCATTTGCTTAAGTGACCCATATGTAGTGATTTCCTGGTGTGTGTCAGGCATTGTGAATTAAATAGTGAATAAGAAATATCGTCTGCTCCCAGTGGTCCACAGTCTAGTGGGAAAATGGCACATAAACAGCTGAGATGATGCAATGTCAGGCATGTGGCAGTGAGTCTAAGTACAGGACAGTCTAAGTACAAGACAGTACAGGATAGAAGGGTAGTATTGGGAGACGTAGCTGGAGGGGAAGCATGGTACAAGTGAGGAGGAACTTTCCAGTCCTGTGCAGGAGACTGACCTTTACATGGAGAACAGTAGAGTGTCATTAAAGAAGTGGATTGGGAGGAGTGAAAAATGAGGAGTTTAGTTTGGGAAATCTTTGGCTGTGGTATATGTGTAGCATGTGAGAGGGAATGCCAGGCAGACAGTTAGAGATTCAGGACTGGAACCTAAGAAAGAGGTTTGAGCTGGTAATAGGGTCTCATCAGTATGTGAAAGATAGATGAAGCTGTTGTGCTGGAGGTAGATTTCCCAGGCTCAGTGTGAGAAGGGAAGCAGAGCATGGAAGAAAGAGCCAAGAGAGATGCCAGTTGATGGGGTGTGGTATGACCAAGGGAGCAATGGCCTGAAGGAGGAGGTGGCTAAGACCGTCAATATCATAGAAGTTGATGACAATGGACACTTACTGTTTCTCCTGTTAATATATTTTCTACTATTACTCTCCATTTAGGTTCTTCATTTGTTCTTTTAATTTTCTCTTCTCTTCCTTTTGAAAATTCATTGTTCCATTGATTCTTCTGAAGTTCTTTACAGAGGAAAGCCAGGAAGACAGCAGGTACCTATCACAAAATCTTGAATTGTAGAGAATTTAGTTTTCTTTCTTTCCTAAAAATTTCTTGAAAGAACAATAGCAAAGCTAAAGGTGCATTAGAAAAAAGTACATATCGATTTTGGTAAAGACTCCCCTAGTTTCCTGTTTGAGAAAACTGAGAGGTGAAGGGCTGCACAGGAGAGTGTTTTGTCAGTAACCGAGAGCCAGAATTAAAGAGTTGAACTGATCCCAAGGAAATCCAGCTTTATTTTTCCTGCTTCTCCCCACCCCCCACAAAGAGTTTATTCATTATAGAACTTCTTTGTAAAGTGATCTTTGTGTTCTTTTGAGCTTGAAATTATACTCAAGTGTTCTTCTGGAATGTTTTCATTTTCCTTTAAGATAATAAATTTATTGACTCTCTGGAACTAAATTAAATTAGGCAACTGGCCAGGAAGGAGGGGGAGATGCTGCACATCACTTCTACCCTAGGGTTATTGCAAGCTGTAACATCTCTTGCTTTGGCCAGTGTGGTCTTGGATAAACTGCAGTTTGCTTTTTAAACTTACTTCAATGCCATCCATGCCACCTGTTACCCTGGGCAAGTCCCTTAACCTCTTGAAGCATTATTTTGTCACCTGTTAGAGGGAGCTAATAATAATACCTAACCCATGGGATTGTCAGGAAGGTTAAGGAGAAAATGTATAATAAATGCCTGGCATATACTGAGAGCTCAAAAAGCTTGGTGTTGTTATTAAAATGGAGAGGTCATGTACACACTTCACATGGGAGGAAAACCTGCCACAGTTGAAAATACTGCCTGTGAAGCATTCCATTCAATTATTTTGCTGTTTCCAAAAAACCAAGGTCTAGGCAAGATGAGGCTTCCTGGTTACATGAAGGTAGAAAACAACAGGGAAGCTGGGGATTTGACCTGTGAGTGAAGGAAGGGCTACTTTCAAAATGCCCTGTATTACCTGTGCCATCACTGCTGACAGCTGGGCTGGTCCCAGAGGATGCACACACCCTTCTGGGTGAGTCCAGATGCCCTAATTCACGGCTGTAGCTTGGGGTTAGAGTTTCTCAGTAGGGCCGGATATGTCTACCCCTGAGTCACTGTGGTCAGGACTGACCCCAAATCCTTTCATCTATGGATGATGTGTTGAGTCTCTAACAACATTCCTTGGGGTGAACTGGAAACTCCAGTCTCCTATGCATCTTCAGAGATGTCAGGAGGTTAGAGGGTAAAGGATGAATCTGAATTCACCCTTTAGTGCATATAAAGATTGAATAGTGCACAGAACAGTCACAGAAATTTTTCTGTTAAATTGGTTTTAATGTTTAGAATATTTGTCATGAAAATTAGGATATGGGAATGTTAAAGAAGCAAATATTAAAAATCTTCACCGTTAGATTCCATATATCTTTATAAATAAAGTATTTAAGACTAATAAGCATTACAGCTACTTTTATGTTCTGCTCATTGCCTCTGAATAACCTCTCTTAAATGTATCATTTGCTTTGAACTAAATGCATTTTGGATGGCCCATTTATTCACTAGGCTAGATCTTGGGTCACTGTGATGTCATTTTAGGTCCTTATCCCCAGGAACTTAGCCTGATTGGGAAGACAGGCAACTGAGCAAGAATAACAAAAGGATATGTCCTGTGCTGTAATGCAGGTTACCTGGCCTGGGGAAATGGTGAAAACCATGGGCAGGAAATTACCAGGGGGACATGGCATGAGCTTGGGGGAAGGTATTTGGGGTGGAGAGGTAAGCAGGGTGAGGTGTTTGTTCATTTTCCATTTACATCTGTGACATCTTTCTGCCTCACTGATGTGAAATGTTCAATAACACGTTAAACACACGTCCAGGACACCAGGAAGCCCTGACTGTGGTGGTGTCCTATCCCACCTGTGTTCTTACTTGTGACTGTGTGGCACAGCTCTGACCCCAGCCAGCTGTCTTGTAAAGGGCAGAAAACCAGTCCTACCACCTGCTCAGTGGGATGTGTGAAGAAGTTGATCTTCAGTTTCCCTTTCTAGGAAATGAAAGCAGTGCCTCCTGCCTGCAGGATTAAACAGCATAATATGTGTTAAAGCTCTCAAGACTATACACCCATCCTGCATCACTAATGTAGTTCAGTATAAAAATGATCACATTCCTAACTTAGACTGTCAATGTCATGTCTCATCAATATGGAAACCATGATACGTGTTTTATTGTAATGAAGTTTCCCCAGGAGTCCTCCCAAAATTGGCAGATGTTAGCATTAATCTAATTTTTCAAAGACTTCTTTCCCAGAATAAGTCACTGTGACTTCACCAAGGACCTTATATGGTGGGAAAGAAAGCTCAGACTTCATTCTTAAAGCTGTCAGCCTTTGCCAGCTCACTGCGAATTGAGCAGCATTGATGAATCCACAGGAGTCAAACATAGCCGAAAATCAACTGCCTGGGATTTTTTTTTTCCCCTATGAGAATATCTGGCTCATCTGGTGATGATGAAGGAATGCTCTGACCGCTGCAGTGGCAAACCCTTGCCCCGGGTACTTACTTGACCTCTGGGTCTCACAACTGTGTGAACTCCCAGGCTGTCGTGAACACCATGCACAGTCTGAACAGGAAGCATGGCCTGCTGGGAGCTGAGAGGAAAGTGATGCTTTGCACAAGACCTGTAGAACAAAAAGCTCAGCTCTAGGAAAAGTTGGCCCTGAGACCAAAAGCTGGGTGGGCAAGGGGGCTGCTTTGGCTTCATGTTTTACTGAATAATGAGAAATTCACTGAGACAAATGCACATGTCCTTGGAATGTGATACACATAGATGTCAGGTATAAAGTTGTAAAAAGAAGGGTTCTTTGCTTTGCTAAATTTGAAGACAATTTTGCCTTCCAGGTGTTGATATTTCATAGAGGCTTTTTTTGCTCCAGTGACCAGTGTTCATAGTGATGTGTTTGAGGGAAGATGAGGGGTTGAGACAGAGAAATGTTGCCAGGGAGGGCCTGGACTGCTACAGAAAGGGCTCCGGGCTGCAGCTAGAGACCCACCATGCACTCTGGAGGAGGCTGTGGGCGAGGCTTCTTCAGTTCCATGCATAGTAGAATTCAGGACCCCAGGTGCTCCAGGTGTGACCCCAACAAGGAGCTCCAGTGCTTTCAAGGGCACTTCTGTTTTTGCAAATCCATGATCTGAGGCAGACTCTTGAACCGAGGCTGGAAGGGATGGCAGGGTTTACAGAGTCCTGCAACTAGGAGCTCCAGGTTAGAGTGCCAGACTTAAAAAATAAAAATAGTCCACACCAGTTCAATTTTAATTTCAGATATATGATAATCATTTTTAATATAACTATGTCCCAAATATTTCATGGAATATTCTTTTTTTTCCCCAAGATAACAACAATGAATATTTATTGAGGATCTGCTAAGTTGTTAGTCACTGTACTAATTATTTTAACATTTACTTTGCTTAATTCTCATAATAATCTAATAAGCTAACTGTTGTTGTTATTTTACACATTAGGTTAAGAAAGAAAAGAATTTGCCTGTGATCGTACAGCTAATAAAGTAGCAAACTTGAGATTCAAACCTGGATTTTCTTTTCCTTTTTTCTTTTTTTTTATTATGTTATGTTAATCACCATACATTACATCATTAGTTTTTGATGTAGTGTTCCATGATCCACTGTTTGCGTATAACACCCAGTGCTCCATTCAGTACGTGCCCTCTTTAATACCCATCACCAGTCTAACCCATCCCCCCACCCCCCTCCCCGCTGGAACCCTCAGTTTGTTTCTCAGAGTCCATAGTCTCTCATGGTTCATCTCCCCCTCTGATTCCCCCCCTTCATTTTTCCCTTCCTACTATCTTCTTTTTTTTAACATATAAGTATTATTAGTTTCAGAGGTACAGGTCTGTGATTCAACAGTCTTACACAATTCACAGCACTCACCATAGCACATACCCTCCCCAATGTCTATCACCCTGTCACCCCATCCCTCCCAACCCCCACCACTCCAATAATCCTCAGTTTCCTGAGATTAAGAATTCCTCATATCAGTGAAGTCATATGATACGTCTTTCACTGATTGACTTATTTTGCTCAGCATAATGCCTTCCAGTTCCATCCACGTCCTTGCAAATGGCAAGATTTCATTCCTTTTGATGGCTGCATAATATTCCATTGTATATATACCACATCTTCTTTATCCATTCTTCTGTCAAAGGACATCTTGGCTCTTTCCGTGGTTTGGCTATTGTGGACATCACTGTTATAAAAATTGGAGTGCACATACCCCTTCAGATCCCTACATTTGTATCTTTGGAGTAAATACCCAGTAGTACAATTGTTGTGTTGTACAGTAGCTCTATTTTCAACTTTTTGAGGAACCTCCATACTGTTTTCCAGAGTGGCTGCACCAGCTTGCATTCCCACCAACAGTGTAGGAGGGTTCCCTTTTCTCTGCATCCCCGCCAACTTCTGTCGTTTCCTGTCTTGTTAATTTTAGCCATTCTAACTGGTGTGAGGTGATATCTCATTGAGGTTTTGATTTGGATTTCCCTGATGCCGAGTGATGTTGAGCACTTTTGCATGTGTCTGTTGGACATTTGGATGTCTTCTTTGGAAAAATGTCTGTTCACGTCTTCTGCCCATTTCTTGATTGGATCATTTGTTCTTTGGGTGTTGAGTTTGATAAGTTCTTTATAGATTTTGGATACTAGCCCTTTATCTGATATGTCATTTGCAAATATCTTCTCCCATTCTGTCAGTTGTCTTTTGGTTTTGAAGACTGTTTCCTTTGCTGTGCAAAAGCTACTTGATGAAGTCCCAGTAGTTCATTTTTGCCCTTGCTTCCCTTGCCTTTGGCGATGTTTCTAGGAAGAAGTTGCTGCAGTTGAGGTTGCTGCCTGTGTTCCCCTTTAGGATTTTGTTGGACTCCTGTCTCACATTTAGGTCTTTCATCCATTTGGAGTCTATTTTTGTGTGTGGTGTAAGGAAATGGTCCAGTTTCATTCTTCTGCATGTGGCTGTCCAATTTTTCCAACACCATTTGTTGAAGAGACAGTCTTTTTTCCATTGGACATTCTTTCCTGCTTTGTCAAAGATTAGCTGACAATAGAGTTGAGGGTCTATTTCTGGGCTCTCTATTCTGTTCCATGGATCTATGTGTCTGTTTTTGTGCCAGTACCATGCTGTCTTGATGATGACAGCTTTGTAATAGAGCTGGAAGTCTGGAATTGTGATGCCACCAGCTTTGCTTTTCTTTTTCAACATTCCTCTGACTATTCAGGGTCTTTTCTGGTTCCATACAAATTTTAGGATTATTTGCTCCATTTCTTTGAAAAAAGTGGATGGTCTTTTGATGGGGATTGCATTGAATGTGTAGATTGCTCTAGGTAGCATTGACATCTTCACAATATTTGTTCTTCCAATCCATGAGCATGGAACGTTTTTCCATTTCTTTGTCTTCCTCAATTTCTTTCCTGAGTATTTTAGAGTTTTCTGAGTACAGATTCGTTGCCTCTTTGGTTAGATTTATTCCTAGGTATCTTCTGGTTTGGGGTGCAATTGTAAATGGGATCGACTTGTTAATTTCTCTTTCTTCTGTCTTGTTGTTGGTGTATAGGAATGCCACTGATTTCTGTGCATTGAATTTATATCCTGCCTCTTTACTGAGTTCCTGTATGAGTTCTAGGAGTTTTGGGGTGGAGTCTTTTGGGTTTTCCATATAAAGCATCATATCATCTGCAAAGAGTGAGAGTTTGACGACTTCTTTGCTGATTTGGATGCCTTTATTTCTTTTTGTTGTCTGATTGCTGTGGCTACGACTTTTAGTACCATGTTGAACACTGCCGTGTTCCTGACCTTAGGCAGAAAGCTCTCAGTTTTTCCCCAATGAGAATGATATTCACTGTGGGTTTTTCATAGATGGCTTTTATGATGTTAAGGTATGTACTCTCTATCCCTGTACTCTGAAGAGTTTTGATCAAGAAGGATGCTGTACTTTGTCAAATGATTTTTCTGCATCTATTGAGAGGATCATATGGTTCTTGTT
Source organism: Mirounga leonina (assembly GCF_011800145.1). NCBI lineage: Eukaryota > Metazoa > Chordata > Mammalia > Carnivora > Phocidae > Mirounga > Mirounga leonina. The sequence goes on from NW_023270415.1 coordinate 1,538,365, forward strand.
CTTTCTTTTATGAATGTATTGTATCACATTGATTGATTTGTGGATGTTGAACCAACCTTGCAGCCCAGGGATAAATCCCACTTGGTTGTGGTGAATAATCCTTTTACTGTACTGTTGGATCCTATTGGCTAGTATTTTGGCGAGAATTTTTGCATTCATGTTCATCAGGGATATTGGTCTATAATTCTCCTTTCTGATGGGGTCTTTGAATGGTTTGGGGATCAAGGCAATGGTGGCCTCATAAAACGAGTTTGAAAGTTTTCCTTCCATTTCTATTTTTTGGAACAGTTTCAGAAGAATAGGTATTAATTCTTCTTTAAATGTTTGGTAGAATTTCCCTGGGAAGCCATCTGGCCCTGGGCTTTTGTTTATTGGGAGATTTTTGATGACTGCTTCAATTTCCTTAGTGGTTATAGGCCTGTTCAGGTTTTCTATTTCTTCCTGGTTCAGTTTTGGTAGTTGAGACATCTCTGGGAATGCATCCATTTCTTCCAGATTATCTAATTTGCTGGCATAGAGTCGCTCATAATATGTTCTTAAAATTGTTT
>NW_023270415.1:1548912-1611798 GCF_011800145.1 Mirounga leonina
AAACAATTTTAAGAACATATTATGAGCGACTCTATGCCAGCAAATTAAATAACCTGGAAGAAATGGATGCATTCCCAGAGAGAAAGACTGTTGAGTCACAGACCTGTACCTCTGAAACAAATAATACACTGTATGTTAAAAAAAAAAAAGAAGATTGCAGGAGTGGAAGAATGAAGGGGGGAATTTGGAGGGGGAGATGAACAATGAGAGACGATGGACTCTGAGAAACAAAGTGAGGGTTCTAGAGGGGAGGGGCATGGGGGATGGGTTAGCTTGGTGTTGGGTATTAAAGAGGGCACGTTCTGCATGGAGCACTGGGTGTTATACACAAATAATGAATCATGGAACACTACATCAAAAACTAATGATGTAATGTATGGTGATTAACATGACATAATGAAAAAATATTTTAAAAATTAAAAAAAAAAAAGATCCTTGAATAACTTTGGGTTCCCCAAAGACTTAGGTATACATATCCAACTGTTGACCTTAAGTCTTATCAATAATATAAACAGTTTATTAACACATATTTTATATAATTATAGGTATTAAATACTGTATTCTTTTAATAATACCTCAGTTTTCCTAATTTTTTTTCAACGTTTCTAGGCTGTGTAATTTGAGAAGTTTTTCAAATTGTTGTGAATCTCCAAAAATTTTTTCCAATATATTTATTGAAAAAAAGCAGCATATATATAAGTGGACTGGCACAGTTCAAACCCATATTTTTCAAAGGTCAAATGTACTCAGAAGGGTGCTCGCCTGTCAGTGAGCATTCAGCCTGTGTTCCTTCCCAGGATCCTACACGGAGACCTGGAGCTCCACTGCCCACTTGCTCAGGCTTTTTAACAATGGTGAGAATATAAAAGGGATGGCTCATAATTTATGCTCAGGACTGACATCCAAGAAGGTGGCACAGAAGAAAGAGTGGTGGAGGATGAGGAGGCCAAAGACCAAATTTGTTTCCTATGGCTGCTTAACAAATAACCCACAAACTGGGTGATTTAACAAGGGAAATTGAGTCTTTTGTTTTTCTAGAGGCTGGAGGACTGCAATCTGGCAGGACCATACCCCCTCTGGGCACTCTAGGGCAGAGTGTTTCTTCCAGTGTTTCTTCCACATCTGTTTCTTCCAGATTGTGGTGACTTGCAGGCATTCCTGGGCTTGTGGCAACATCACTCATTCTGTGTTGCTGGAGCCACACAGACTCTATTGTGTGTTTATTTTATAAGGGTGTATGTGATGGCATTTCAGTCCCACTCAGAGAATCCAGGGTAAATCCCTCTTCTCGATATCCTTAACTTAATCACATCTTTTGCCATATAAGGTAATATTCATAGATTCCTGCAATTAGGATGTGAGCATTTCTTTTGGGGGTCCATTATTCTGCCCACTTAGACTTTCCACCACCACCTCGCTGTGCTCTTGGATAAGTCAGGGTGTCAACAGTCCTCAGTTTTCTTGCCTGTGAAAGCAGAAGGTTCTAACATGGGTGGAATCTCTAGATGGCCTCTTCACCATCTCTTTAGATCTAAACATACAGGCAAGATCAGAATCATGTGCCCACATACAAGAGGCACTGCAGAGGTGGGCCAGTGCAGTGCCTTAGAGTGATAGCACCAATCTTGTTGCAAGTGAGACAAGTGTCTTTGTCTTTCCAGTATTTTCTTAGCATTGCCTAAGGGAGGGGATTAGTGGGTCCATGAGTCACCTGACCTGCAGCAGGTTTGTCTTGAACAACCTGCAACCATGAAAGGTGCTACAGTTTCTTCTGCCTTCTAACAAAAGCAGGAGATGCTGACACCAATTTTAGGAACATCTGTAATTTATCATCACTAACTTTCTTTTCTTAAAATTTCAGCTTTATTGAGGTACAATTATGAAATAAAATTGTAAAATATGTAAAGTGTGCATTGTAGTGTTGTAATATACATCTACATTGTGAAAGGAATCCCCTCATCCAGTTAATTAACACGTCCATCACCTTACATATTCATCTTTTTTTCCCTTAAATTCTACTCCTTAGCAAATTTCAATTCTACAATACGGTGTTACCAACTATAGTCACCACATTATATTTAGATCTTCAGAGTTTATTCATCTTAAAACTGAAAGTTTGTACCCTTTTACCAACCTCTCCCTATTTCTCTTACCTCAACCCCATGGCAACCACTTTTCTACTATGAGTGTGACTTTTTCTGTTTTCCTTTTTTTTAAATTCCACATATAAATGATACCAGGTAGTATTTGTCTTTCTCTGTCTGGCTTATTTCATTCATTTTTCTTAATAGTCATTTTTCTCCATGAGCACAAACTATTTGAAAGTTAGGAGTTTTCAAAAATGAAAACAAATTTTTGAGGCATTTTAGGTGTGCAGTTTCCATTCTGTGCCTTGTGATCATTTTGGAAATGTTGTGATGTATGAATTTTGATGTATCTATGTGAATGGGGAGCTGGCAATTGGTAAAGAGAGAGACTAGAATCAGTGGGCATGAATTCCTGGCCCTGTAGACCCTGGGTTTAAATGGTGCTATTACAAGTTCTTCTAGGGCACTTTCTCAAGCTAGACCTTCTAGATATTTCTCTGAGTACAGTTATCCAGCCATGGCAGAATAACAGAGCCTAAGAACACCCATGACCTAGCTTGATAAGCACCCTTACACGCTTCAATCCATTGGCCACTTCTTCATCCCTTTTGCAATTATTTTATTATTATTACAAACATCAAATAGTCACTTTCAGTAGTGACTATTTGACTGAAATTTTACCAAAAAAATTCACAAATAAAGGTGACCCGAAAAAGATATGATCATAGCTTTTAACCCTGCAGTACTGTTTTATAATGACTAGTCAATTTTATGTGCACACTTGATAGTATTTAAATGCATCAGCATCCCTAAGGGATTTTCAAACTTAGTTTATTAGAAACAGAGATATTTTGTCATATATATATGACACATACATGTGTGTGTCATATATATGTTTATACCTATATTTATGTGTGCTTATATCTATATTTGTCAATATAATTAGAGACAGAGACAGAAATTCATTTTAAAGAGTTGCCTCAGGCCATTGGGAGCTGACAAGTCTGAAATCCTCAGGGCAGGCTGGTAAGCTGGAAGAGTTGGTATACAGCTTAAATTCAAAGGCAGTCTACTTGCAGAATTCCTCCTTCCTCAGAGGAACCTCAGTCTTTGCCCTTAAGGCCTTCAACTGATTGGATGAGGCCCACCCACATTATGGAGGGTAATCTGCTTTACTCAAACTCTGCTGACTAAAATGTTAATCACATCTAAAGAAACTTTCACAGCAACATCTAGACTGATATCTGACCAAACAGTTGGCACCATAGCCTAGCCCAGTTAATACATAAAATGAACCACCATTATATATGTTCCCAACAAAACATTAGGATGTATTGAGCATTTTAGTTTCTGCATTAGTTTCCTAAGGTTGCTGTAACAAATGACCACAAACTCAGTGACTTAAAACAATAAAAATTTATCCTCTCATACTTCAGAAGACTAGAAGTCCAAAATGAAGGTGTTAGCCCCTCTGGAGGCTCCAGGGAAGAATCTTTCCTGGCCTCTTTCTCCCAGCAATCCTTGCCTTCGTTGGATTGTGGCTGCATCATTCCTGTCTCTGCCTCTGTCATCTTGTGGCCTTCCTTCCTACGTGTCTCTCTGTGTATCTCCTCTTCTCACAAGTCACTGGGATTTAGGGCTCACCCTAATGTAGTAGAACTTCATCTTAACTAATTACATCTGCAAAGGTCCTATCTCCAAATAAACCCACATTCTGGAGTTCCAGGTGGAATTTGAGGGGTGGGACTATTTATCCCAGTATAGTTTCCATTTGTAGTGTGAGCAGTTGGCACATTTGTGACTAAACACTTATTTCTTCAATCCCTCTCTCCTTTGCTGATGGGCAGGGAGTGTGTTTATTCCTAGGGCCTAGCATCCACATGCTTTAAATATCAAGGTGCTCAAGAGATGTTCAACAAATGGGAAAATAGCATTACTGAATTGTCCACATTTTCCCATATTGACTTGGATAATCTACAGCAGATTTACCCATAGAAACTAAAGACAACCAGTACTTTTGATTTCATTTTCTTCATGCTTCCCTCTTATAGTAGGAATTCATTTTAAATTAAAGGTCAATTCTATGGGTAATGTTATTCACAGATATGAGTGCTTTGCCCCTGACTTTGAATGGTGGAACTCAGAATTCCACAGGTTTCACCTTCACTACAGTCCTGCTTCAGCTGAGTATCCAGAAGGTACTGTATGTCTGAGTATCCAGAGGGCCATCCCTGCCCCTCCTACATTTCCTGTGGGACATACTCGATAACATGCCAGGCCTCAGCCTTCAATGTTTCCTCTTGCCATTTCCTGGCCATGGCCCCGTGTTTGTGACAGTGCTTACACCTGTGATAGGAGGTCTGAGTGAGCAGCCCTGGAGTGGGGACAGCAGCTGTCATGAAGGTCTTCCTGGGGAAGTCCAGGCAAGAGGCTCCCAGGGGCAGCAGGCTCTGCTGCAGGGGGAGTGGCCCTGGGCGGGAGGGGGAAGGGAGCTTCAGAGTGGCTCTGTATGGAAAGAAGCCATGCGAGGATGGATGTGAAGTGGATGGCCTGTGATGGGCAGCCGGCCCTGGAGACCAGGTTAGGGCAGTGGGAAACCACTGAGGAAATTACTTGTGAGTGGCACGATTAGGTGTGCATGGAAACTCTCTTCCTCTGCAGCCTTCCACCTCTTCCAGCTCCAGTTCTCAGATTCTGCTCAGGAGCTTGGCTGCCTTAGTAATGAAATGTTCTTCATTCCTTGGGAGCAGCTTTTGCTTGATTCCTGTTTTTACGTCAGCTCTACCCTGTACCCCACCTCCCCACCCCGCATGAGATCTCAGAAGAATTTCACTTTGTCACTTGATATGTGACCTCATGTGAGGGTCTCCAAAGAGAGGATCCCTGATGACTGCATCCCCTCTTCTGTGTCAGCCATTGAGCAAATGATAAGTGCAGAGGCAGAGATTGCATCTGCTTGTTCATCACTATATTGGAGCAGAAAGCCTCATGCATATTAAAATCTCAAAAACGTTTGTTTCTTGAATGAAGGAATGAATGAATAGATACATAGAGAATATTGATGTATTAGCCAGGACTCACTCATCACAGCAGCCTCATGAGATAAAGGTTTATGGCAACAGTCTGACCTACACAATGGTGGGAAGAATTGGGGTCTTATTGTGGAGTGGGGGATCCTCAGGCATCAACATACCCTCTGACCGACAAGGCCAGCATGTCCGGCCACCAAAGTGAGACTGCAGAGATAGCACTGGGGGAGGGGGTCCACATTGCCTCTGTGCAGCTACTGCCTTGTGTGTCCCAACCAGCAGGCTTAGGGACAGTGGTTGGTTCAGTGGGGTCTGAAGTCAAGACAGGCAGCTGGACTGTGTGGGGACAGCCTAGACCACCCTGAACACTTCACATCTGTCCTTCACATCTGATCTGGAAAAAACCTTCAGAGGGCTCTGCTTCTCCTTTACAAATCTCACACAGGTCATTTTGGCCAATCTAAACTGGAACATTTAGGAAGGAGAATTCAGGAAAATGTAGTTCTTACCTTGACACAACACACTCCACCATACCTGACACAGGTGAGAAGGCAGCATCAAATTTTTTACAGAAGGTAAAATATTATTATTACTATATTATCACAAGAGCTAACATAGTACTTCTGATGTGCCATGTGCCAGTAGTTAACACTAAGTAATATGAACCCCAACTTTTTAGTCACATTGAAATATAAGAATTCTTGTAGCTTTTCATATTTTTTTATCCCTTTTGGCATACCAAAATCTGGGATAACATTAAAAAAATAATAGCTGTATTAAGATATAATTCATATACCATAAGATTCACCCTTTCAAAGTATACAATTCAGTGGTTTTTAGTATATTCACAGTGTTGTGCAACATCACCACTATCTAATTCTAGAACATTTTCTTCAACCCCAAAAGAAACTCCTCCTTCCTTCCCCCAGACTGAAAACCACAAATCTACTTTCTATCTCTATAATTTGTCCATTCTGGATATCTCATATATATGAAATCATACAGTATGTGGCCTTTTGTGAGTGACTTCTTTCATTTAGCATAATGTTTTCAAAGTTATCCATAGTGTGGCATGTATCAGTACTTCATTCCTTTTTGGTGGCTGAATAATATTCTTATTGTAAAGATATGATTAATGTTAATCATACATTCATCAGTTGATAGATATTTGGATTCTTTCCACATTTTGGCTATTGTGAGTAATGCTGCTATTTAGCCTTTATGTACAAGTTTTTATGTGTATTTATATCTCATTGGTATATACTAAAAGTGGAACTCTTAGGTCAAAAGGTAACTGCATTGTTCAAGCTTTCAAGGAACTATTGAGTTATCATCCAAAATGGTGCCATGAATTTACAATCCCACAGGCAGAGTATGAAGTTTCCAATTTCTCCACATCCTTGACAACACTCATCATTGTCTGCCTCATTGATTTTACCATTTTAGTGGGTGTGAAATGGTATCTCATTATGATTTTGATTTATATTTTCCTCATGACTATGGATGTTGAGTATCTTTTCATGTGCTTATTGGCCATTTGTATATTTCCTTTGGAGAAATATCTATTCAGACTTGTCTTGTTACTATTAAGTTGCAAGAATTCTTTGTCTATTCTTGAGACAAATTCCTTATCCTATATATGATTTGCAAGTATTTTCTCTCATCCTGTGGATTGTCTTTTCACTTTTTGACACACAAATACTTCTGAAGCACAATAGTTTTAAATTCTGATAAAGTTCAATACATCTATTTCTTCTTTTGTTGCTCATGCTTTTGGCATCACATCCCAGACACAGACAACACAAAGAAAGAAAGGCACCACATGCTAAACCCATGGTCATGAAGATTTACTCCTACATTTTATTCTGAGTTTTATAGTCTTAACTCTCACATTTAGGTCTCTGATACATTCTGAGATGATTTTTGTATGTTGTGAGGTAAAGATCAAACTTTCTGTTTTGCGTATGCATATCCAGTCCCAGCAGCACTTTCCTCTGCTGTATTGTTTTGGCATCTTTGTCAAAAATCAATTGACCATAGATGTATGGGTTAAATTCTGGACTCTCAATTCTAATCTATTGGTCTATACGTCTATTCTTATGACAATTCCATATGTATCTTTGCTGTAAGTTTTAAAATCAGGAAGTGTGAGTCCTTTAATAGTGTTCTTTTCCTTCAATATTGTTTTGGCTATTTGGGATCTCTTGCAATTACATATAAATTTTGTGATGGACTTGTCAATTTCTTCAAAAAATCAAGCTGGAATTTTGTAAGGGTTGTGGTGAATCTAAAAGTCAATTTAGGGAATATTGCCACCTTAACAATATTAAACCTGTTGACCTATGATCATGAGACACCTTTCCCTTTATTTAGATTTCTTTAATTTCTTTCAACATTTTGTAGTTTTCAGTATACAAATTTTGGGCCTCTTTTATTAAGTTTATTCCTAAATTTATTTTTTTTGTTTTTGATATTATTATACATGCAATTGCTTTCTTATTTTCATGTTTGGATTATTAATTGCTATTATATATAAATGCAATAGATTTTTGTATATTGCTCTGGCATCCTGAAATGTTGCTGAACTCATTTATTAGTTCTCTTAGTTTTTTCCTCAGGATTTTCTTTATATAAGATTATGTCATCTGTGAATGCAAATAGTTTTACATCTTTTCAGATCTGGATATTCATTTATTTTTCTTGCTTAATTGCCCTGGCTAGAACCTCCAGTATAACACTAAATGAAAGCAGTTGACAGTGGACATCCTTATCTTGTTACTGATCTTAAGGAGAAGGCATTCTGTCTTTCACCATTAAGTGGGATCTTTGTTGTGAATATTTCATGGATGCCATTTATCAGATTGAAAAAATTCCCTTCTCTTGTTAGTTTTTGAGGATATTTATCATAAAAGTGCATTGGATTTTTTCAAGAGCTTCTTGTATACCCATTGAGCCAATCATTTGTTTTTTGTCCTTTATTTGGTTAATATGGTATATACATGAATGTATTTTTGGATGCTAACTCAACATTGAATTCCTAGGATAATTCCCACTTGGTCATGGTGTATAATACTTTTTACGTGTTTCTGGATTTGGTTTGCTAGTATTTTGTTGAGTGTTTTATCTATTTTCATAAGGGATATTGTCCTGCAGGTTTTTTTTTCCTGTGATATCCTTGTATGGTTTAGGGATGAGGGTAATATTTGTGTCATAGAATGCATTGGAAGTTTTTACTCCTCTTCTATTTTTTGGGAGAGATCATGAAATACTGGTAATAATTCTTTTTTTAATTAATTTTATTTTATTCTCTTATGTTAATCACCATACATTACATCATTAGTTTTTGATGTAGTGTCCCATGATTCATTGTTTGTGTATAACACCCAGTGCTCCATTCAATACCTGCCCTCTTTAATACCCATCACCAGGCTAACTCATCCCCCCACCCCCCTCCCCTCTAGAACCCTCAGTTTGTTTCTCAGAGTCCATAGTCTCTCATGGTTTGTCTTCCCATCTGATTTCCTCCCCCTTCATTTTTCCCTTCCTACTTTTTTTTTTTAACATATAACGTATTATTTGTTTTAGAGGTACAGTTCTGTGATTCATCAGTCTTATGCAATTCACAACACTCACCATAGCACAAACCCTCCCCAATATCTATCACCCTGCCTCCCATCCCTCCCACCCCCACCACTCCAGCAACCCTCAGTTTGTTTCCTGAGATTAAGAATTCCTCATATCAGTGAGGTCATATGATACATGTCTTTCTCTGGTTGACTTATTTTGCTTAGCATAATACCCTCTAGTTCCATCCATGTTGTTGCAAATGGCAAGATTTTTTTTTTTTTGATAGCTGCATAATATTCCATTGTATATATACACCACATCTTCTTTATCCATTCATCTGTTGATGGGCGTCTTGGCTCTTTCCATAGTTTGGCTATTGTGGACATTGCTGTTATAAACATTGGGGTGCACGTACTCCTTCGGATCACTACATTTGTATCTTTGGAGTAAATACCCAGTAGTACAATTGCTGGGTCGTATGGTAGCTCTATTTTCAACTTTTTGAGGAAACTCCATACTGTTTTCCAGAGTGGCTGCACCAGCTTGCATTCCCACCATTTGTCGTTTCCTGTCTTGTTAATTTTAGCTGTTCTGACTGGTGTGAGGTGGTATCTCATTGAGGTTTTTATTTGGATTTCCCTGATGCTGAGCGATGTTGAGCACTTTTTCATGTGTCTGTTGGCCATTTTGGACGTCTTCTTTGGAGAAATGTCTGTTCACGTCTTCTGCCCATTTCTTGATTGGATCATTTGTTCTTTGGGTGTTGAGTTTGATAAGTTCTTTATAGATTTTGGATACTAGCCCTTTATCTGATATGTCATTTGCAGATATCTTCTCCCATTCTGTCGGTTGTCTTTTGGTTTTGTTTACTGTTTCCTTTGCTGTGCAAAAACTTTTTATCTTAATGAAGTCCCAATAGTTCATTTTTGCCCTTGCTTCCCTTGCCTTTGGCAATGTTTCTAGGAAGAAGTTGCTGTGGCTGAGGTCAAAGATGTTGCTGCTTGTGTTCTCCTCTAGGATTTTGAAGGACTCCTGTCTCACATTTAGGTCTTTCATCCATTTGGAGTCTATTTTTGTGTGTGGTATAAGGAAATGGTCCAGTTTCATTCTTCTGCATGTGGCTGTCCAATTTTCCCAACACCATTTGTTGAAGAGACTGTCTTTTTTCCATTGGACATTCTTTTCTGCTTTGTTGAAGATTAGCTGACCATAGAGTTGATGGTCCATTTCTGGGCTCTCTATTCTGTTCCATGGATCTATGTGTCTGTTTTTGTGCCAGTACCATGCTGTCTTGATGATGACAGCTTTGTAATAGAGCTGGAAGTCCGGAATTGTGATGCCACCAGCTTTGCTTTTCTTTTTCAACATTCCTCTGGCTATTTGGAGTCTTTTCTGGTTCTATACAAATTTTAGGATTATTTGTTCCATTTCTTTGTATCTTACTGTTTACATTTTTACATTTTTAAAATTAGTTTCAGAGGTAGAATTTAGTGATTCATCAGTTGCATATAACCCCCGGTGCTCATTACATCAAATGACCACCTTAATGCCCATCACCCAGTTATCTCTTCCCCCCACCCACCTCCCTTCCAGCAACCCTCAGTTTGTTTCCTAAAGTTCAGTGTCTCTTATGGTTTGCCTCCCCCTCTATTTTCACCTTATTTTATTTTCTCTTCCGTTTTTCCATGTCATCTGTTTTGTTTCTTAAATTCCACATATGAGTGAAATCATATGGTATTTGTCTTTCTCTGTCTGACTTATTTCAGTTAGCATAATATCCTTTAGTTCCATCCATGTCATTGCAAATGGCAAGATTTCATTTTCATTGGCTGAGTAATAGTCCATTCTATATATACACCATATCTTCTTTATATAAAGGACTAGTATTCAAAATCTATAAAGAACTTATCAAATTCAACATGCAAAAACCAAAAAATCCAGTCAAGAAATGGGCGGAAAGCATGAACAGACATTTCTCCAAAGAAGACATACAAATGGCCCCACCAAACATATGAAAAAATGATCAATATTGCTTGACATCAGGGAAATACAAATCAAAACCACAATGAGATACCACCTCACCCCAGTCAGAATGGCTAAAATCAATGATATTTTTGTTGATGGCTTCCTTCTACATGATGAGCTGCTTTTCTCTTATTGCTTTCAAGATTCTCTCTGTTTTTGTGTTTTGACAGTTTGATAATGATTTGTATAGGTTTAGAGTTCCTTGAGTTTATTCTGTTTGGAGTTTGTTGAGCTTCTTGGATGTGCAGCTTAATGTTTTTCATCAAATTTAGGAAGTTTTCAGCCATTATTTCTTCAAATATTCTTAATGCCTGTTTCACTCTTTTTTCTCCTTCTGGGACTCCCATTATGCATATGTTGTTACATTTGATGATGTCCCATAGGTCTCCAAGGCCCTTTTTTTCTGCATTCTTTTTCTTTTTATTCCTCAGAATGGATCATTTCAATTGACCTGTTTTCAAGTTTACTGATTCTTTCTTTGATTACCTGAAATTTTCTCTTGAGCCCTTCTGTCGTATTCTTCATTTTATTGATTATACATTTCAATTCCAGAATTAATTTCTTTCTTTTTTAAAAAATTCTATTTTTGGGGACATTACTTATTTGGCAGATGACATTCTCATACTTTCCTTTAGTTCTTTAGATATGGGTTCCTTTAGTTCTTTGAATATATTTATCCCTGGGATTTGTCAAGGATATATATATTCTATTGACCTATTTTCCTACTTTTTTCCCTGTGTATGGGCCATACTTTTCTGTTTTTTTGTTTGTTTGTTTTTGTGTGTGTGTCTTTTGTTCTTGTTGTTGAAAATTGCATCTTTTTTATATAATACAATGTGGCTACCCTAGAAATCAGAGTCCCTCTCCCTCCTTTCCCAGGATTTCTTGTTTTTGATGTGTTTTTTAGTGACTTTCCTGAAATAATTCTTGTAAATTCTGCATTCTTTGTCATGTTTAACTACTAAAGTCTGCTCAGTTAGCTCAGTGGTCAGCTAATGATTGGACTGAGATTTTCTTAAATGCAGTAAGTCTTTCACCATTTGCTGAAGGCCTCTGTATGGATGTTGGAACATACTTTCAATACTCTGACAGTTTACAACTCTGCCTTAGGCTTCATTTCCTACTTGCATAATGCCTTTAGATTCTTAGGGTTTAGATATTAGGATTCTGAGCATGCACACAGCAGCTCTGTATATCATGTAGTCTTCTCATTTCCCAGCAACGTGTCAGAGCTTTTCAAAGCTGCTAATAGACATCTCATTCCCCAGATCTCGTTTTTAAGGTTTATAAGTAGCATATTGTTTGCCCCAACTAGTACCACTCTGTCAGGAAGTACAATGTTAAACAATTGCTATTGATTATTTTCAACAAAGATCTTGGACATAAGACTATTTGCATAGAGTAAGCATTAAGTCAGACAAAATAAAAACAAGCCCTGAGAATGGAGGAGTTTTTTGTTTTGTTTTGTTTTGTTTTTAGAAAACTGGCAGACAAGTCAAATAGTGACACTTAATTGGTGAAAGAACTTTTTGGAGTGCCTCAAACCCATTTTGTTCCCTCCTGTAGCTATTAGGCTACTGTTTTTCACAGCATCTGCAGTTATAAAGTTGGCAATTTTCAATCTTACAGCAGAGCTTAGAAAAAGGTGTGAATGGCAGAATAATGAACCCCTGCCTCAAATGCTCACTTAATCTACAGAACATGTGAATGTGTTATGTTGCATGGCAAAGGGAAATTAAGTTTGTGGATGGAATTAAGTTTGACAGCTGACCTTAAGAAAGATTGTCCTGAATTGCCTGTATGGGCCCAGTATAATCACAAGGGTCCTTAAAAGGAGATGAGGGAGGTAGAAGAGAAGGTTTGTGTGATGTGATGTAAGAAGGATTCAAACCTCCATTGTTGGCTTTGAAGATGGAAGAAGCCATGAGCCAAGGAATGAGGACAACCTGAAGAAGATTTAGAAAGCAAGGAAACATATTGCTCCCTAGATCCTCCAGGAAGAAATGCAGTTCTGCCATCATCTTGATTTTAGCGCATGGAAACCCATGTCAAACTTCTGAGCTATGGAAATGTAAGATGATAAATTTGTATAGTTTTAAGCCACTAAATATGTGGTAATTTGTTATAGCAGCAATAGAAGATTAATACAAAGGAGATTGGAGTAGAATAAATTAAAAATGATATGAAATTCACTGTTCTTACTGAGATTTAGCTATTTTTCTTAAATAAACACTCCTTGGATTATTATAATTCTTTGGATAATTTTCAGAGTTCTGAAAAGGTTGGTTTTGAATTTTTTTCCAGGGTTCTTGTTGCTTTTATGGAAGAGTGGATCTTTGGAGGTCCTTATTTGCCTTCCTGAATTGCTTCTATCAGGACAACAGTTTTGAAATGATGTTTGTTCAAGTCGTAGGAAGTCTGAAGAAAGTTTCCAAATGTCATGCATTATAGGAGACCAAGAGATGGCCGAGTAAGACCCCAGGGCTTTATCTAAAAAGTTTAAGCTAATGTAATTCTCTTTTTCTGTTTAATACATTGGGCTTTCATTTAAATTTTATTTGAAGTGTTCTTTGTTTATTGAAAAAAACAGATTTGAAAACCCTGTCTTCTCCTCTTTCCTTATCTTCTCACTCAATTCTTACAATCACAAATGAGATATATTTAAAAAATTGCAGATGATCACTTTCTTTGTGGAGGGCCATGCTTACTCAGCATGAGTCATTGCATTGTTCTAAGCAGAGGTGGCTCACAGCTAATTCCAGATATGAGGACATACATAAACAGGTCATACTATGGAATTGCCAATCAGCTATGAACTAGACTAAATTAGGATGTGGTAGAGGGAGAAATATCAATCCGAATTGAAGAGACTAGAGAATAATGTAAAAAGAAAAGACATTAACAATAATTGTCAAGTCCAATAGAATTTTAAAATTGAATAGAATCACTTATTGAATGTTAGAGCTAAATGTGTCCACAGAGGTCATCTGGTAGAGCCTCCTCCACCTAGTTTATAGAGATAGCTATGTTGTTCTTAAGTTCCATAGTGAATGGCAGTTAAGAAACAGTTCCATAATCTTCTGAAGTAATTACAAAAACCTAAGACAGAGTCAATGGTGAGATTCAGTAGTCTATGACCATAAAAAAAATAGAATTTGACATGGAGTTCTATGAATTTTTCCCTTAGACCTATTTAAATTCCAGTTCTAATGACTAGTTGTGTGAACTTAGGGTAACATAACTTAATATCTCTGAGCCTTGTTTCACTTACCCTGAAAAGAAACCAGTACTTATATCTCAGTAGTTAGTGGGATAACATATATAAAATTGACTAGTATAGCGCCTGGCATCCAAGTAGGGTCACCCTTCTCTGACCTGTTGGATGATGTTTTCATTAAAACCCCTATTATAGGGCGCCTGGGTGGCTCAGTCTGTTAGGGGTCTGCCTTTGGCTCAGGTCATGATCCCAGACCTGGGATTGAGTCCCACATCAGGCTCCTTGCTCAGCAGGGAATCTGCTTCTCCCTCTGACCCTCCCCCCTCTCATGCGCTCTCTCTCTGTGTAATAAATAAATAAAATCTTAAAAAAAAAACTGATTATAGGGGGAGAGGAAAGATGGTGGAGGAGTAGGGGACCCTATTTCAACTGGTCCCCAGAATTGAGCTGGATATCTACCAGACCACTCTGAGCACCCACAAAATCAGCCTGAGATGTAAGAAGATCTGGATCTCTACAAACAGAATATTGCAGGTGGTTGGTTTTGAGGTATGAAGCGGGGAGTCGTGATTCTGCAGGCAGATAACAGAAGATAAACAGCAGCGGGAGGGTGCCTGGCTGTGGAGATCCTACACTGCCGGTGAGCGACAGCCTCACTCACTGGGGACGGGGCACAGACTCGCAGACTAGTGGCAGTGGGGAAAGGACTTTAGGGAGCCCCCAGGGCAGAAACCCGGAGCGGTGGCATCACGCATGCGACTTGGGAGTGGCTGGCGGTTTTAGAAGCACAAAGGGCAGAGACGTGCCCTGACCTGGAAGCAGAACTGGGAGCACTGTGGAGGGGTGCACAACCCAGGACGCTGCAGTTTATAGCAGCACAGACAGAAATGGAGACAATGTGGCCTGGAGAGCTCACTGAAGAACAGACTGCTGTCTCTCTGCTCTGAGGCAGAGGGTTGGAAATAGTCTCTTCTGCTCTGACTCATGGAAGAGACGCAGAAAGCCTCCAGGAAAAGCCACCAGAGAACAAAAACCCCCAAAACTGATTCCCACTGAGCCCATCCCCCACCGCAGGGGGCAGGACAACTCTGCCCAAACAGGGTTGCCTGAGTAACAGGGCGTCAGGCCCCTCCTGCAGAAGACAGGCTGGGAAAACAAGAGGCCAGCAACCCTAAGGTCCCAAGAAAACAGGTGCATCTTGCTTGGGTTCTGGTCAATAATTTGGACTCTATACATTCCCTCAACCACCCATCAACAGAATGACTAGGAGGAGGAGCCCCCAAAATAGAAAAGACTCAGAGATTATGACTTATGCTGCAGATTTACAAATGGATGCAGATATAACCAACATGTCGGAGATGGAATTCAGGCTAGCAATTGTGAAGACAATAGCTAGAATGGAGAAATCAATTAATGGCAACATAGAGTCTCTAAGGGCAGAAATGAAAGCTGAATTGGCAGAACTTAAAAATGCTATCAATGAGATCCAATCCAAAATAGATAATCTAACAGCTAAGGTAAGTGAGGCAGAACGAATAAGCGACCTGGAAGACAATATAATAGATAAAAGGGAAAAGAGGAGGCCAGGGAAAAACAACCCAGAATCCATGAAAATAGAATCAGAGAAATAAGTGACACCATGAAACATTCCAATGTCAGAATAATTGGAATCCCGGAGGGAGTGGAGAGAGAGAGAGGACTAGAAGATGTATTTGAGCAAATCGTCACTGAGAACTTCCCTAATCTGGGGAATGAAACAAACATTCACATCCTAGAGGCAGAGAAGACCCCTCCCAAGACCAAGGAAAACAGGCCAATGCCCTGGTATGTAATAGTAAAACTTGCAAATCTTAGAACCAAGGAAACCATCTTAAGGGCAGTTAGGGGGAAGAGATTCCTTACATACAGAGGGAGGAACATCAGAATAACGTCAGACCTATCCACAGAGACCTGGCAAGCCAGAAAGACCTGGCAAGACCTATTCAGGGTACTAAATGAGAAGAACATGCAGCCAAGAATACTTTATCTGTCAAGGCTGTCATTTAGAATGGATGGAGAGATGCAGAGCTTCCAAGACCGGGAGAAACTGAAAGAATATGTGACCACTAAGCCGGCCCTGCAAGAAATATTAAGGGGGGTTCTATAAAAGGAGAAAGACCCCAAGAGTGATCTACAACAGAAATTTACAGGGACAATCTATAAAAACAACGTCTTCACAGGCAACATGATGACAATTAATTCATATCTCTCAATAATCACTCTCAACGTGAATGGCCTAAACGCTCCCATAAAATGGCACAGGGTTGCAGATTAGATAAAAAGACAGGACCCATCCATATGCTGTCTACAAGAGACTCATTTTGAACCTTAGATGAGTCTATGGATCTATCTTCCATGCCAGCGGACCTCAAAAGAAAGCTGGGGTAGCAATTCTTATATCAGACAAATTAGATTTTAAACTAAAGTCTGTAATTAGAGACACAGAAGGACACTATATAATTCTTAAAGGGTCTATCCAACAAGAAGATCTAACAATTGTAAATATCTATGCCCCCAACATGGGAGCACCAACTACCTAAGCCAACTGTTAACCAAAATAAAGAGTCATATTGATAACAATACATTAATTGTAAGAGACCTCAATACTCCACTCTCAGCAATGGACAGATCATCTAAGCAGAAAATCAACAAGGAAACAAGAGCTTTGAATGTTACACTGGACCAGATGGACCTCAATATACAGAGCATTCCACCCTAAAACAACAGAATACTCATTCTTCTCGAGCACACATGGAACTTTCTCCAGAATAGACCACATACTGGGTCACAAATCAGGTCTCAACAGATACCAAAAGGTTGAGATTATTCCCTGGATATTTTCAGACCACAATGCTTTAAAACTGGAACTCAATCACAAGAAAAAATTGGGCAGAAATTGAAACACTTGGAAGCTAAAGACCACTCTGCCCAAGAAACCAGAAAATCAAAGAAGAACTTAAACAATTCATGGAAATCAATGAGAATGAAAACACATTGGTCCAAAACCTATGGGATACTGCAAAGGTGGTCCTAAGGGGGAAATACATAGCCATCCGAGCCTCACTCAAAAAAATAGAAAGATCCCAAATTCACCAACTAACTCTACACCTTAAAGAACTAGAGAAAAAGCAGCAAACGATGCCCAAGCCACGCATTAAAAGAGAAATAATTAAAATTAGAGCAGACATCAATGAATTAGAAACCAGAAACACAATAGATCAGATCAACGAAACTAGAAGTTCATTCTTTGAAAGAATTAATAAGATCGATAACACTGGCCCGACTTACCCAAAAGAAAAGAGAAAGGACCCAAATTAATAAAATTATGAATGATAGGGCGCCTGGGTGGCTCAGTCGTTAAGCGTCTGCCTTCTGCTCAGGTCATGATTCCAGGTCCTGGGATCGAGTCCCGCATCGGGCTCCCTGTTCGGCGGGAAGCCTGCTTCTCCCTCTCCCGCTCCCCCTGCTTGTATTCCCTCTCTCGCTGTGTCTCTCTCTGTCAAATAAATAAATAAAATCTTAAAAAAAAATAAAAATAAAAAAATAAAAAAATAAAATTATGAATGAAAGGGGACAGATCACAACTAACACCAAGGAAATAGAAACAATTATTAGAAATTATTATCAACAACTATATGCCAATAAACAGCAATCTGGATGAAATGGAAGCCTTCCTGGAAACCTATAAGCTGCCAAGACTGAAACAAGAAGAAATTGACAACCTGAATAGGCCAATTACCAGTAACGAAATTGAAGCAGTGATCAAAAACCTCCCAAAAAACAAGAGTCCAGGGCCTGATGGATTCCCTGGGGAATTCTACCAAACATTCAAAGAAGAAATAATACCTATTCTACTGAAGCTGTTTCAAAAAATAGAAACAGAAGGAAAACTTCCAAACTCATTCTATGAGGCCAGCATTACCTTAATCCCCAAACCAGGCAAAGACCCCATCAAAAAGGAGAATTTCAGACTGATATCCCTGATGAATATGGATTCCAAAATCCTCAACAAAATCCTAGCTAATAGAATCCAACAATACATTAAAAGGATCATCCACCACAACCAAGTGGGATTTATCCCAGGATGCAAGCGTGGTTCAACATTCACAAATCAATCCATGTGATAGAACACATTAATAAGAGGAGGGAAAAGAACCATATGGTCCTCTCAATTGATGCAGAAAAAGCATTTGACAAAATACAACATCCTTTCCTGATTAAAACTCTTCAGAGTATAGGGATAGAGGGAACATTCCTCAAGCTCATAAAATCCACCTATGAAAAACCCACAGCGAATATCATCCTCAATGGTGAAAAGCTGAAAGCCTTTCCCTTAAGATCAGGAACACGTCAAGGATGCCCACTGTTGCCACTGTTGTTCAACATTTTACTAGAAGTCCTAGCAACAGCAATCAGACAACAACAAAAAAATAAAACGTATTCAAATTGGCAAAGAAGAAGTCAAACTCTCTCTTTTAACAGATGACACGATACTTCATGTGGAAACCCCAAAAGACTCCACCCCCAAATTACTAGAACTCATACAATAATTCAGTAATGTGGCAGTATACAAAATCAATGCACAGAAATCAGTTGCTTTCTTATACACTAACAACTCAACTGTAGAAAGAGAAATTAGAGAAACGGTTCCATGTACAATAGCACCAAAAATCATAAGATACCTCGGAATAAACTTAACCAAAGAGGTAAAGGATCTATACTCTAGGAACTACAGAACACTCATGAAAGAAATTGAAGAAGACACAAAAAGATGGAAAAATATTCCATGCTCATGGATCTGAAGAATAAACATTGTTAAAATGTCTATGCTATCCAGAGCAATCTATGCCTTCAATGCTATCCCGATCAAAATTCCAAGGACATTTTTCAAAGTGCTGGAACAAACAATCCTAAAATTTGTATGGAATCAGAAAAGACCCCGAATTGCCAAGGAAATGTTGAAAAAGAAAAACAAAGCTGAGGGCATCACGTTGCCTGATTTCAAGCTATATTACAAAGCTGTGATCACCAAGACAGCATGGTACTGGCACAAAAACAGACATAGACCAATGGAACAGAATAGAGAACCCAGATATGGACCCTCAACTCTATGGTCAAATAATCTTTGACAAAGCAGGAAAAAACATGCAATGAAAAAAAGACAGTCTCTTCAATAAATGGTGCTGGGAAAATTGGACAGTCACATGCAGAAGAATGAAACTCGACCATTCTCTAACACCATACACAAAGATAAACTCAAAATGGATGAAAGACTTCAATGTGAGACAGGAAGCCATCAAAATCCTAGAGGAGAACATAGGCAGTAACCTCTTTGACATAGCCCACAGCAACCTCTTTCAAGACACATCTCCAAAAGCTAGTGAAACAAAAGCAAAAATGAACTTTTGGGACTTCATCAAGATAAAAAGCTTCTGCACAGCAAAGGAAACAGTCAACAAAACAAAGAGGCAACCCACAGAATGGGAGAAGATATTCGCAAATGACACTACAGATAAAGGGCTGGTATCCAAGATCTATAAAGAACTTCTCAAACTGAACACCCAAAAAACAAATAATCACGTCAAAAAATGGGCAGAAGATATGAAAAAACACTTCTGTGAAGACATACAAATGGCTAACAGACACATGAAAAAATGTTCATCATCATTAGCCATCGGGGAAATTCAAATCAAAACAACATTGAGATACCACCTTACACCAGTTAGAATGGCAAAAATGGACAGGGAGAGAAACAACAAATGTTGGAGAGGTTGTGGAGAAAGGGGAACCCTCTTACACTGTTGGTGGGAATGCAAGTTGGTACAGCCAGCTTGGAAAACAGTGTGGAGGTTCCTCAAAAATTTAAAAATAGAGCTACCCTATGACCCAGCAATTGCACTCCTGGGTATTTATCCCAAAGACACAGATGTAGTGAAAAGAAGGGCCATATGCATCCCAATGTTCATAGCAGCAATGTCTGCAAAAGCCAAACTGTGGAAAGAGCTGAGATGCCCTTCAACAGATGAATGGATAAAGAAGATGTGGTCCATATATACAATGGAATATTACTCAGCCATCAGAGAGGATGAATACCCAACTTTTACATCAACATGGATGGGACTGGAGGAGATTATGCTAAGTGAAATAAGTCAAGCAGAGAAAGTCAATTATCCTATGGTTTCACTTATTTGTGGAACATAAGGAATAGCATGGAGGACATTAGGAGAAGGAAGGGAAAAATGAAGGTGAGGGAAATCGGAGGGGGAGATGAACCATGAGAGACTATGGACTCTGAGAAACAAACAGGGTTTTAGAGGGGAGAGGGGAGGGGAGATGGGTTAGCCTGGTGATGGGTATTAAGGTGGGCACGTACTGCATGGAGCAGTGGGTGTTATATGAAAACAATGGATCGTGGATCACTACATAGAAAACTAATGATGTATTGTATGGTGACTAACATAATAAAATTATAAATAAATAAATAAATAAATAAATAAATAAATTAATTAATTAATTAAAAAATAAAAAAACTGATTATAGAAATTATAGGCATACCTTAGAGATATTGTTGGGTCTAATTCCAGACCACCATAATAAAGCAAGTACAACAATGAATTTTTTTGGTGTCCCAGTGCATATAAGGTTGTGTTTACACTATATTGTAGTCTATTAGGTGTGAAATAATATTTTGTCTAAAAAATGCTTAACTTCAATCTTAATTTAAAAATGCTTTATTGCTAAAAATGCTAGCCATCATCTGAGCTTTCAGCGAGTTATAATCTTTTGGCTGGTGGCGGGCCCTGCCTTGATGTTGATGGCTGCTGACTGATTGGGATGGTGCTTACTGAAGGCTGGGTAGCTGTGGCAATTCCTTAAAATAAGACAATGAAGTTTGCCACATCATTTGACTCTTCCTTTCATGAACAATTTCTCTGTAGCATGAGATGCTGTTTTTTATCATTTTACCACAGCAGAATTTCTTTCAAAATTGAAGTCAATCCTCTCAAACCCCACCATTGCTTTATTAACTAAGAGTATATAGTATTCTAAGTCCTTTGTTGTCACTTCAACAATCTTCACAACATCTTCATCAGGTGTAGATTCCTTCTCAAGAACATACTTTCTTTGCTTATCTATAAGAAGCAACTCCTTATCTGTTCAAGTTTTATCATGAGATGTAGCAATTCAGTTACATCTTCAGGCTCCACTTCTAGTTCTCTTGCTATTTCTACCACATCTGCAGCCACTTCCTCCACTGAAGTTCTGAGCCCCTCCAAGTCATCCATGAGGGTTGGAATCCACTTCTTCCAGACTCCTATTCATGTGATATTTTGACCTCTCTTTTCCCATGAATCACAAATGTCCTTAATGGCATCTAGAATGGTCAATCCTTTCCAGAAAGTTTCCAACTTACTTTGTCCAGATCCATCAGAGAAATCACTATCTGCAGCTATAACCTTATGAAATGTGTTTCTTAAATAATAGGACTTTAAAGTTGAAATTTGTCTTTTATCCGTCGACTGCAGAATAGATACTGTGTTAGCAGGCATGAAAACAACACGAATCTCATTGTACAACTCCATCAGAGTTCTTCAGTGACCAGGTGCATTGTTACTAAGCAGGAATATTTTGAAAGGACTTTTTTAATTCTGAGCAGTAGGTCTCAACAATGGTCTTAAAATAGTCAGTAAACCACATTGTAAACAGATGTGTTGCAATCCAAGCTTTGTTGTTCTATTTCTAGAGCATAGACAGAGTAGATTTAGCATAATTTTGAAGAACTTAGTGTGTTCAGAATGGTAAATGAATATTTGTTTCAGCTTAAAGTCACCAGCTGCATTAGCCTGTAACAAGTCAACCTGTCCTTTGAAGCTAGGCATTGACATCTCTGTAGCTATGAAACTTCTAGATGCCATCTTCCAATATAAATATAAAGCTGTTTTGTCTATATTGAAAATCTGTTTAGTGTAAGTAGATCATTAATTATCTGAGCTAGATCATCTGGATAACTTGCTCAGCTTCTGCATCAGCAGTTACTGCTTTACTTTGCACTTTTATATTATGAAGATGGCTTCTTTCCTTAAACCTCATGAACCTGCTAGCTTTAAACTTTTCTTCTGAAGCTTCCTCACATCTCTCAGCCTCCACAGAACTGAAGAGAGTTAGGGCCTTGCTCTGAATTAGGCTTGGGCCTAAGGGAGTGTTGTGGTTGGTTTGATCTTCTATCCAGACCACTGCAGCTTTCTCTATATTAGCAATAAGGCTTTTTGCTTTCTTATCATTCATGTGTTTACTGAAGTAACACTTTCAATTTCCTTCAAGAATTTTTCCTTTGCATTCACATGTTGGCTAACTGTGTGGCACAAGAGGCCTAGCTTTGAGCCTCGGTTGGCTTCTTACCTGCCTTCCTCACTAAGTTTAATCATTTCTAGCTTTTGATTTAAAGTGAGAGACATGTGAGTCTTTTCACTTGAACACTTAGAAGCATTGTAGAATTATTAATTGGCTTAATTTCAATATTGTTGTATCTCAGGAAATAGAGACAGTCCAAGAGAGGGAGAGAGATGGGGGGATGGCTGGTCGATGGAGCAGTCAGCACATATACAATATTTATCGATTAAGTTCACCATCTTATTATGGTAGAGTTCATGACACCCTGAAATAATTACAACAGTAACATCAAAGATCATGGATCACCATAACAGATATAATAATGTATAATATATAATAACAATGAGTTTGAGATACTGTGAAAATTATCAAAACGTGACACAGAGACACAAAATGAGCAAATGCTATTGCAATGATAGACTTGCTGGAGACAGGATTGCCACAAACTTCAATTTGTAAAAAGTACAATATCTACAAAGTGCAATAAGGCAAGCACAATAAAATGAGGTGTGCCTGTCGTTTCTGCTAGAAGACATGATGTATGAATCCATAGAAATAGTGTGAAATCATTTATTGAATGTATACCTCCAGCCCTTCTGCTAGGGTAATAATTTGTAGACGACTTTCAGGATAATCTTTTATTTTCATAAGAATTAGTTTGACTACATGAAAATATCCTTTAAGTAATGGTCACAAAGTAAATAAACAAACCAATAATTCTCCTTCTTACCATATACCCATTTGATGTTGGCCGGTTCACCAGTCATGTGCTTAGCATATCATTCTTTTTTTATTATTATGTTATGTTAATCACCATACATTACATCATTAGTTTTTGATGTAGTGTTCCATGATCCATTGTTTGCATATAACACCCAGTGCTCCATTCATTATGTGCCCTCTTTAATACCCATCACCAGGCTAACCCATCCCCCCACCCCCCTCCCCTCTAGGACCCTCAGTTTGTTTCTCAGAGTCCATAATCTCTCATGGTTTGATGAATCCTCCTCTGATTCCCCCCCTTCATTTTTCCCTACTTGCTATCTTCTTTTTTTGGTCTTTTAACATATAATGTATTATTTGCTTCAGAGGTACAGGTCTGTGATTGAACAGTCTTACACAATTCACAATGCTCACCAAAGCACATACCCTCCCCAGTATCTATCACCCAAGCCATCCCATCCCTCCTACCCCCACCATTCCAGCAACCC
Organism: Mirounga leonina; assembly: GCF_011800145.1. Lineage (NCBI taxonomy): Eukaryota > Metazoa > Chordata > Mammalia > Carnivora > Phocidae > Mirounga > Mirounga leonina. The sequence continues at coordinate 1,572,479 of NW_023270415.1, forward strand.
TCAGTTTGTTTCCTGAGATTAAGAATTCCTCATATCAGTGAGGTCATATGATACATGTCTTTCTCTGATTGACTTATTTTGCTCAGCATAATACCCCCTAGTTCCAACCACATCCTTGCAAATGGCAAGATTTCATTCCTTTTGATGACTGCATAATATTCCATTGTATATATACACCACATCTTCTTTATCCATTCATTTGTCCATGGACATCTTGGCTCTTTCCATAGTTTGGCTATTGTGGACATTGCTGCTATAAACATCGGGGTGCACGTACCCCTTCAGATCACTATATTTGTATCTTTGGAGTAAATACCCAGTAGTACAATTGCTGGGTCGTACGGTAGCTCTATTTTCAACTTTTTGAGGAACCTCCATACTGTTTTCCAGAGGGCTACACCAGCTTGCATTCCCACCAACAGTGTAGGAGGGTTCCCCTTTCTCTGCATCCCCGCCAACATCTGTCATTTCTTGACTTGTTAATTTTAGCCATTCTGACTGGTGTGAGGTGGTATCTCATTGAGGTTTTGATTTGGATTTCCCTGATGGAGGTGCTGAGTGAAGTTGAGCACTTTTTCATGTGTCTGTTGGCCATTTGGATGTCTTCTTTGGAAAAATGTCTGTTCATGTCTTCTGCCTATTTCTTGATTGGATCATTTGTTCTTTGGGTGTTGAGTTTGATAAGTTCTTTATAGATTTTGGATACTGGCCCTTTATCTGATATGTCACTTGCAAATATCTTCTCCCAAATAAAATATCTTTTATTTCTTTTTTTGTCTTTTGGTTTTGTTGACTGTTTCCTTTGTTGTGCAAAAGCTTCTTATCTTGATGAAGTCCCAATAGTTCATTTTTGCCCTTGCTTCCCTTGCCTTTGGCAATGTTTCTAGGAAAAAGTTGCAGCAGCTGAGGTCAAAGAGGTTGCTGCTTGTGTTCTCCTTTAGGATTGTGATGGACTCCTGTCTCACATTTAGGTCTTCCAACCATTTGGAGTCTATTTTTGTGTGTGGTGTAAGGAAATGGTCCAGTTTCATTCTTCTGCATGTGGCTGTCCAATTTTCCCAACACCATTTGTCTTCAACAAATGTCTTCAAGACTGTGTTTTTTCCACTGGACATTCTTTCCTGCTTTGTCGAAGATTAGCTGACCATAGAGTTGAGAGTCCATTTCTGGGCTCCCTATTCTGTTCCATGGATCTATGTGTCTGTTTTTGTGCCAGTACCATACTGTCTTGATGATGACAGCTTTGTAATAGAGCTGGAAGTCCAGAATTGTGATGCCACCAGCTTTGCTTTTCTTTTTCAACATTCCTCTGACTATTTGGGGTCTTTTCTGGTTCCATACAAATTTTAGGATTATTTGCTCCATTTCTTTGAAAAAAGTGGATGGTATTTTGATAGGGATTGCATTAAATGTGTAGATGGCTCTAGGTAGCATTGACATCTTCACAATATTTGTTCTTCCAATCCATGAGCATGGAACGTTTTTCCATTTCTTTGTGTCTTCCTCAATTTCTTTCCTGAGTATTTTATAGTTTTCTGAGTACAGATTCTTTGCCTCTTTGGTTAGATTTATTCCTAGGTATCTTCTGGTTTGGGGTGCAATTGTAAATGGGATCGACTTGTTAATTTCACTTTCTTCTGTTTTGTTGTTGGTGTATAGGAATGCCACTGACTTCTGTGCATTAAATTTATATCCTGCCTCTTTACTGAATTCCTGTATGAGTTCTAGCAGTTTTGGGGGGGAGTCCTTTGGGTTTTCCACATAAAGTATCATATCATCTGCAAAGAATGAGAGTTTGATGACTTCTTTGCTGATTCGGATGCCTTTTATTTCTTTTTGTTGTCTGATTACTGTGGCTACGACTTCTAGGACTATGTTGAATAGCAGTGGTGATAAGTGGACATCCGTACCATGTTCCTGACCTTAGGGGGAAAGCTCTCAGTTTTTCCCCATTGAGAATGATATTTGCTGTGGGTTTTTCATAGATGGCTTTTATGAATTTGAGGTATGTACCCTCTATGCCTATACTCTGAAGAGTTTTGATCAAGAAAGGATGCTGTACTTTGTCAAATGCTTTTTCTGCATCTATTGAGAGGATCATATGGTTCTTGTTCTTTCTTTTATTAATGTATTGTATCACATTGATTGATTTGTGGATGTTGAACCAACCTTGCAGCCCAGGGATAAATCCCACTTGGTTGTGGTGAATAATCCTTTTACTGTACTGTTGGATCCTATTGGCTAGTATTTTGGTGAGAATTTTTGCATCCATGTTCATCAGGGATATTGGTCTATAATTCTCCTTTCTGATGGGGTCTTTGAATGGTTTGGGGATCAAGGGAATGGTGGCCTCATAAAACGAGTTTGGAAGTTTTCCTTCCATTTCTATTTTTCGGAACAATTTCAGAAGAATAGGTATTAATTCTTCTTTAAATGTTTGGTAGAATTCCCCTGGGAAGCCATCTGGCCCTGGGCTTTTGTTTGTTGGGAGATTTTTGATGACTGCTTCAATATCCTTAGTGGTTATAGGTCTGTTCAGGTTTTCTATTTCTTCCTGTTTCAGTTTTGGTAGTTAATACATCTCTAGGAATGCATCCATTTCTTCTAGATTATCTAATATGCTGGCATATAGTTGCTCATAATATGTTCTTATAATTGTTTGCTTTTCTTTGGTGTTGGTTGTGATCTCTCCTCTTTCATTCATGGCTTTTTTAATTTGTGTCATTTCTCTTTTCTTTTTGATAAGTCTGGCCAGGGGTTTATCAATCTTGTTAATTCTTTCAAAGAACCTGCTCCTAGTTTCATTGATCTGTTCTACTCTTCTTCTGGTTTCTATTTCATTGATTTCTGCTCTGATCTTTATTATTTCTCTTCTTCTGCTGGGTTTAGGCTTTTTTTTTTGCTGTTCTTTCTGCAGCTCCTTTAGATGTAGGGTTAGGTTGTGTATTTGAGACCTTTCTTGTTTCTTGAGAAAGGCTTGTATTGCTATATACTTTGCTCTTAGGACTGCCTTTGCTGCATCCCAAAGATTTTGAACAGTTGTATTTTCATTTTCATTGGTTTCCATGAATTTTTTAAATTCTTCTTTAATTTCCTCATTGAGCCATTCATTCTTTAGTAGGATGCTCTTTAGCCTCCATAGATTTGAGTTCTTTCTGACTTTCCTCTTGTGATTGAGTTCTAGTTTCAAAGCATTGTGGTCTGAAAATAGGCAGGGAATGATCCCAATCTTTTGGTACTGGTTGAGACCTGATTTGTGACCTAGGATGTGATCTATTCTGGAGAATGTTCCATGGGCACTAGAGAAGAATGTGTATTCCATTGCTTTCGGATGGAATGTTCTCAATATATCTGTGAAGTCCATTTGGTTCACTGTGTCCTTTAAAGTCTTTATTTCCTTGTTGCTCTTTTGCTTAGATGATCTATCCATTTCAGTGAGGGGGGGTGTTAAAGCCCCCCATTGTTATTGTATTGTTTTCAATGTGTTTCTTTGCTTTTGTTATTAATTGGCTTATATAAGTGGCTGCTCCCATGTTAGGGGCATAGATATTTACAATTGTTAGATCTTCTTGTTGGACAGACCCTTTAAGTAGGATATAGTGTCCTTCCTCATCTCTTATTACAGTCTTTGGTTTAAAATCTAATTTGTCTGATATAAGGATTGCCACCCCAGCTTTCTTTTGGTGTCTATCAGCATGGTAAATGGTTTTCCACCCCCTCACTTTCAATCTGGGGGTGTCCTTGGGTCTAAAATGAGTCTCTTGCAGACAGCATATAGATGGGTCTTGTTTTTTAATCCAATCTGATAACCTGGGTGTTTTGATTGGGGCATTTAGCCCATTTACATTCAGGGTAACTATTGAAAGATAATGAATTTAGTGCCATTGTATTGCCTGTCAGGTGATTGTTAACTGTATTTTGCCTGTGTTCCTTTCTGGTCTATGTAGCTTTTAGGCTCTCTCTTTGCTTAGAGGACCCCTTTCAATATTTCTTGTAGGGCTGGTTTTGTGTTTGCAAATTCCTTTAGTTTTTGTTTGTCCTGGAAGCTTTTTATCTGTCCTTCTATTTTCAATGACAACTTAGCTGGATATAGTATTCTTGGCTGCCTATTTTTCTCATTTAGTGATCTGAATATATCATGCCAGTCCTTTCTGGCTGGACAGGTCTCTGTGCATAGGTCTGTTGCCAATCTAATGTTTCTACCATTGTAGGTTACAGATCTCTTGTCCTGATCTGCTTTCAGGATTTTCTCTTTGTCTCTGAGACTCATAAGTTTTACTGTTAGATGTTGGGGTGTTGACCTATTTTTATTGATTTTGAGAGGGGTTCTCTGTGCCTCCTGGATTTTGATGCCTGTTTCCTTCCCCAAATTAGGGAAGTTCTCTGCTATAATTTGCTCCAATATACTTTCTGCCTCTCTCTCTCTTTCTTCTTCTTCTGGGATCCCAATTATTCTAATGTTGTTTCATCTTATGGTATCTCTTATCTCTCAAATTCTGCCCTCGTGATCCAGTAGTTGTTCATCTCTCTTTTTCTCAGCTTCTTTATTTTCCATCATTTGGTCTTCTCTATCACTAATTCTCTCTTCTGCCTCATTTATCCTAGCAGTTAGAGCCTCCATTTTTGATTGCGCCTCATTAATAGCCTTTTTGATTTTGACTTGATTAGATTTTAGCTCTTTTATTTCTCCAGAAAGGGTTTCTCTAATATCTTCCATGCTTTTTTCAAGGCCAGCTAGTATCTTTAAAATCGTCATTCTTTTTTTTTTTTTTTAAAGATTTTATTTATTTATTTGACAGAGAGAGACACAGTGAGAGAGAAGTACAGGCAGGGGGAGTGGAGGGGGGAGAGGCAGGCTTCCTGCCGAGCGGGGAGCCGGACACGGGGCTCGATCCCAGGACTCTGGGACCATGACCTGAGCCGAAGGCAGATGCTTAATGACTGAGCCACACAGGCGCCCCTAAAATCGTCATTCTGAACTCTAGTTCTGATATCTTACTAATGTCCATATTGATTAGGTCCCTTGCAGTCAGTACTGCCTCTTGTTCTTTTTTTTGAGGTGATTTTTTCCATCTTGTTATCTTGTCCAGTGGAGAATACACAAATGAGAGAACAAAATGCTAGCAGGGTAACAATGACCCCACAAAAATATATACTGAACAAATCACAAGAGACCTGAAACCAGGGGAAAAGAAAGAGAGAGAAAGAAAATAGAAAAAAAAAAAAAGAAAAAGAAAAAGAAAGAAAAGGATAAACAAACAAAGAAATAAAAAATCAGAATATGGTCAAATATGATCACGCTGGTGCATAGAGCAGTGCCACACACTAGATTTTGGGTGTATTTTTGTTTGTTGGAAGAAAGCGCCTCTGAAAATTTTAAAGAAAGAAAAACTTATATATGTACAAAAATAAGTGTAAATATGAAGGGATGGAATATGACTGTAAAGTTGAAAATTATAAAAGATTTGTAAAAGGAATTAAGTTAAGAAGTTGTTGAAAGAAGAAAGAAAGAAGAGTATTTAAAAAAAAAAGGGAGAGAATGTGATCAGGCAGGAGACTAAAACAAAGCTATACACTAGAGATTTAGGGTATATTTTGGTCTTTAGAAGAAGCTGTATCCCAAAATTTTAAAGAGAGAACTATATATATAATATATATATGTTATATATATACCAAAAATAAGGTTAACTACTATGAAGAGATAGAATATGACTCTAAAAATGAAACATAAAAAAGATTTTTTAAAAGAGGGATTGAAAAGATGTTGGTTGAAAAAGGGAAAAAGAAAAATTAAAAAAAAAGAAAAGAAAATTTAAAAAATTAACTTTGAAAGTCTAAAGAATCATGGGAGGGGTGCCTGGGTGGCTCAGTTGTTAAGCGTCTGCCTTTGGCTCATGTCATGGTCCCAGGGTCCTGGGATCGAGCCCTGCATCAGGCTCCCTACTCTGTGGGAAGCCTGTTTCTCCCTCTCCCACTCCCCCTGCTTGTGTTCCCTCTCTCGCTATGTCTCTATCTGTCAAATAAATAAATAAATAAAATCTTTAAAAAAAAAAAGAATCATGGGAAAGAAGCCATGAATTCTACGTGCAGTATTCCCCTAGTGCTGGAGTTCTGCCATTATCATTTATGGGTAAAGTTGGTCTTGGCTGGCGGTTCTTGCTGATCTTCTGGGGGAGGGGCCTGTTGCAGTGGTTCTCAAATGTCTTTGCTGGAGGCGGAATTGTCCCCCCCCTTGCCGGGGGGCTGGGCTAAGTAATCTGCTCTGATTTGCTCTTGGGAGCTTTTGTTTCCTGGAAGCTTTCCGTACAGCTTTGGAGGATGAAAGTGAAAGTGGCAGGCTCCCAATCTCTGCCCGGAGGAGCCAAGAACTCAGGCCCCACTCCTCAGTGAGCCCCCAGAGAAAAGTAGTCAGTCACTCCCGTCTTCCCAGTCTCTGGCTTCACTCCGTGCTCAACCAGCCTGTGACCCAGCATTTCTATCTCTGGCACCCGACCCTGTGTGGAGTCTCCAAACCCAGCAGATTCCTGCAGTGTGCTCCCACACTGCTCCTTCCAGGGGAGGAAGGGGAGTATCCCCGGATCTGCCGCTTGTTGGGTCCCTGCTGGAAGAGCAGTGGCCCGACTGTGCCGCGGATCGCAGTTTATGGCAACCCCGAGCTGAGAGCCCACTCCTTGGCTCCGTCTCTGCAGCCGTCTTCCCCGCTCTGGTACCTGGGAGTTCTGCCGTGCTCAGGCACCCCCGGTCTTTCTGTGACCTTGAGGGTCCTGAGACCACACTGTCCCAGCGAGGGTTCCACCCCTCTCTTAGCCACTGGAGCGACGTCCCTCAGCAGAGCCAACTTCTAAAATTTCTGATTTTGTGCTCCATGGCTCTATCACTTGCTGGTAATGGCTGATGGAGGCCCCCTCCTCCACCATCTATCTTTCCCAATATCACCTCAGATTCACTTCTCCGCATGTCCTACCTTCCAGAAAGTGGTCGCTTTTCTGTTCAGAGAGTTGCTGCTATTCTTTACTTCGATCTCCTGTTGAGTTCGTAGGTGTTCAGAAGGGTTTGATCCCTATCTAGCTGAATTCCTGGCATCAGATGAAATTTAGGTCTCCTATTCCTCCACCATCCTGCTCCTCCCCCTTAGCATATCATTCTTAACCATGCCCCTATTGCTCACCTCAGAAACATTTGGCTATGTCTGGAGACTCTTTGGTTGTCACAACTTGGGAGGGGTGATCCTTTAATGCCCACAAAAAAGAATTCTCTTGTCTAAAATGTCAATAATACTACTATAAGAACCCTTATCCTAGTTATCTCAATTAATGGGACTGAGTTCCTGTATGATATGCTCCTTTTTGATTTAACCTTCAAATATTTTTGTCTGAAACATCTTTGAGTTATCTGAATGCTTGCTGGAGTGTATCAGATGCTCTTCTTCTCCCACCTTCCAGTAGCAGGTTGTTGAATGGGCACTAAGGCTCATTAATTACTTCTGCAGTCTAGTTAGAGCAAAACTTCTAAGTAGGCCAAACACATGTACCGGCGTTACTACGTGGGGGAAGACTACCTCTCCTACCACCATTTCTGCCCACTTTTTTCTCCTCAGTTGATATAAAATGACTGGGTGGTTGGGATAGAGAGAGATGAGAAAATCATTATTATGGGGTCATAGGTTATAGGGAAAGGGGGACATTTGTAACAAAAGATTACTTGCTTTCCTTCCTAGAATACCTCTTCCTCCTCCTCTTCCTAGACAAGTGGGAGATTAGGGATTTTACAAAAAGTCCAGACTGCCATTTTATTTCCCAATTCAATGTCTGCTTAGGTGTAAGCTTTCTAGATGCCTATCTGGGTTGGAGAGAAATGTTGGTGGGTGGGGAGAGGTTGGTTCAGAAGCCATCCATATTCTGTTTAATGTCTCAAATGCACAGTGGAGTCCAGAAAGGATGCCCACTGGTGGGAAGATGCCAACCTCATGGAAGTCTGGTGGGGGGAGCTCACAGGAAGGAGAAGGTCAAGTTGTAGCAGGAACGTCTATTTGGGGGAACATACAGGGAGATACCCCATGAAGTTGTTCAAAGGGCCACTCCATCACTCCCCAAAGGGGCAGTATTTGGAAGTCAGAGGGCATAGTAACTGGTCAGCATTAGTTTGAGAAGCATCTGGGCACAGATGGCATCTAGAATGGTCAATCCTTTCCAGGTTTCCAATTTACTTTGCCCAGATATAAACAATGAGAATTTTGTCTGTTTCTTCAACCTTCTCATCACAAACTGAAGGAGATAGTTTTTGAAGACACAGGAAGGTGTCCTCTCAGAGCAACAGTATCACCTTTCCTCTGCTCCAAGAAGTCAGAGTCTCACTTGACCTTACCTTGTAGACTGGGCAGGAAAGGAGATTTAAACTGGGTTTAAGATTGAAATTTTAAGTGGGGCTGGGGTTTACAAATGGAAATCAGGAAATTACAAATAAATTTTGGGAAGAGATAGGAAAGAGAGATTCCAGGAATCAGCAAACTTTTTCTGTAAAGGAGCAGTTACTAAATGATTTAGACTTTGTGGTCCATATGTTCTCTGTTGGAACTATTGTTGGAGCTCTGTTGGAGCTCTGCAGTTGTAGTGAGAAAGCAGCCATAGATGATATGTAAGCGAATGGGCATGGCTGTGTTCCAATAAAACTTTACTTATGAACACAGGCATTTGGCCAGATTTGGTGGGTGGGTTGTAGTTTGCCAACTCCTGCAAGAGTATTCTTGAACTCAGAGACTGGAAAAATAGAACTGTTTATGTTGTATATTCCAGCTCCAGCCCCCTTTAAAAAATCAGTTTCAATTATACCTCCAAAATCTCCCCAACCCCTAGTACCCTTCTTCATGTTGCTTTCCCCAGCTATGCTGGCTGGGCAAGTGCCCACCCTCTTCTACACTCCAGTTCCCCTTATCCGCAGACTTGTGGGATCTCACGTCCTTCCTTTGCATTCAGTCTCATGAGTAGATTTCCACCAGACAAAGTCATACATTTTTGTTTGTGTTAACATTTTTAGCCCAAGGTGTTTTTCATGTATTGAGTAGCTACTCTAACTTACTGAATAAAAAAAGAAAAAAGAAAAATGAATTTTAAAGACAGAAGGTATACTAGTTTTGTTTGCTGCACAACAAATTACCACAAACTTAGTGGCTTAAAATGACATTTGTTACCTCACAGTCTCTGTGGATCAGGAGTCCAAGCACAGTTTGGCCAGGTCCTCTGTTCAGAGTCTCACAAAGGCACAACAAAGGTGTTGGCGAGGGATAAGGTCTCATCTGGGGTTTGGCTGGGGAAGGATCTGCTTCCCCACCAGCATGGTTGTTGGTAGCTTTCAGTCAGTTGTAATCATAGAACTGAGAGCTTCGGTTTTCTGATGGGTGCCAGCCAGAGGTGGCCCTCAGCTCCTTGCCACATGGGTTACTCAACAAGGTTGTTTTCTTCATCAAGCCTGCAAGGATAGTTTCTAGAGTGAGTCAGCTTGCAAGATGGAGTCCTATACAATGTACTGTAAGTGACATACCATTACCTTTGCTGTATTCTGTTGGTTTGAAGGAAGTCACAGGTCCTCCTGCATGTAATGAGAGGGGATTGCATAAAGAGTGAAGACTAGGAGGTGGGCGTCATGGGGTCTTCTGGAGTCTGTCTACCACAGATGGTAAGGTTTTCAGATAGGTTCTGCCAAACATTTACTGAACTGAATTAAATAGTACCAAGGTGAGGGAGGCGCCGAGTGAGGCCCTCACCCCTCACCTGCCTGAGTGAGTATAAGCAGTGGAGGAGACAAATGCATTTCTCTTCAGAATCTCCTGCAGGAGGCATTGTCTCTATGCCTTCCTGTCCATGGTTGACAGAAACAAACTTGATGAGGAATTTCCTCACAGGATTTGCTTAGTCTTCCAGAAAAATGTTGCTACTTTGGAAGGAATTTTAAGGTCTCCATCTAACAGTGGACCTATCTCCCCATGGAAACTATGATCTCAGAAAAGGCTCCTTTATCTGGACAATCAAAATCTCAGACAGTCAAGTTCCTCCATGTAGAGAAACTGAGGAACTGAACCAAAGACTCTGAGGGCAGCTTCGCATGCTGGTAGCAGTGCTCCAGGTCTTCTGGGGGCATACTCTGACATTTGATTCCCCAGATAATGCAGTTTCTCCTTCAACTGTAGAGGATATTAGAGAAGTCTTGAGCTTCATTAAGAACCACTGGTTCTCTCAGGAGGAGAAAATTCATGGAGAACATTATAGCTATTCATAGCAAATAAATTCCAAGAAGATTATCTTAAAAAGAAGCTCAAAGTATTTTTTTCTGACATTGAACTTTTGGACCACTGTCCATATTTTTCATGAAAAGTATTTATTTTTCAATATTACTCATTACAACAGGAAGAATGTTGAGTATTAGTCCATCTATTAACACCTTGTAGAATTATTTACAACCGAGATGGACTGCTAATTCTCCTTTTAACCAAAAGGATGAGTTCCTGATTAAGACCTTGCACATGTTAGCAGTAGTTTTGGAATGTAGGGAAGAGATTAAACCTGGAGCTACCCTGAAGACTAGAATAAACCCCAGGCATGTGGGAAGTGTTTCAAATGAATCCTCAATTCTAGGTGGTGGAGCAGTGGTCCTCAAGTGTTAGTGTGCACAAAACCCAGAAGGAAACCTTGTTTAAAATATAGATCCCAGGACTCCACCCCAAGATTCTGATTCCCTAAGTCTGCTAAAATATTCTAGAATTTGTCTTTTAACAAGCATCCTAAGCAATGTGTCACAGGTGGTACAGAGCCACCCAGTGAGAAACTTGGAAGCCTCACTGCCTCATCCAACCCCTTACTTTATATAGATGGGAAGCTAAGGTCCATAAAGGCTGGACAATTTGCCCAAGGTTGGACAGTTGCTAAGGATTAAGATCCATTCTCAGATCAGTATGGTCTCCATTATTTCATCGTATTTCCTAGAAAGATTTCTTCTGATTTACATTCTTAGGAGAAGACGCATTGAAAGAAGGTGGCTTAAAGTAGAATTTGAGGAAAGTTCCCGAAATGATAACTTTGCAAAGGCAAAACATTTAAAAAAATTAACTACTATTAATTGATTATTCAACTACTATTAATCCATTGGTTGGAGGATGGAGTCACAGACAGAGTCACAAAAGAAAACAGCTTCTTTCCTGATAGTGTACTTTGTAACTACTGCTTCCTGCTTCCCTGTAGTGTCACCTTGGTGCCTCTTGGAGATCTGACCCTTGCCACCCATCAGTCTCTTCAGCATCAGGCACTCAGGACCATGCTTGGAGCTTGCCTTGAAGTTACTTGTGAACATCTCTCAGTACTTGTCACAAGACTGGCAGGTTTGTGGTATGAAGCACTGGGACTTGTATGGTGTGTCCCACACAGTCAGATAACAGGGGTCAAGGATCTTGTTCCGGTTCAAGCCATGCTTGTTATCTACCTTTATGTTCTAAAATGGCATTCCCCACCCCCCAGCCCCCACCCCATTTGGTGTTAATTCTGAAAACCAACATATTTGAACAGCAAAGGTCAAAATAGAACAGAACATAATTAATTGTCATGCTGGGTAAAAACTTTTGGTGATACCTTAAATCAGAAGTTAGTTATTTTTAGAAAGCAGAAAAAAATATGGCTTTAATGGTACAAGTTAATTGGGCAATGCAGTTTATTCCCTTCCTGTAACCTCAGTGAAAACCTGAAGTAAATTGATCATCAGGGAAAGCACCCTGGGAGATTTTGTGAACAAAGGCGCTCCTGGGGCCTGTTTGGACAGGTCTGGCCCCCACAGAGAAAGGGCAGGGATAGCAAAGGCCCCTGTGTCACGGTGCCTGAGAGAGGGCACCCTCAATTCATCTTACACACATCCTGTTCCATATCTTGTAACACAGCACCAGTGCCTTTTATCATCAGATGATAGAATCTTCCTTCCAAAAGATGGCCAAGTTCCAGAGTGACTACCCGCCAAGTTGTGCCTCTTTCGAAGTTCCGCAGTGCAAACGGGTCTTGCGACTCAAGGATGTGACCATTCTGCTCAGTTTGACTTGGACTTAACCGGCCAGGGAGGTCATGCCTGCTCTTTCTGCTGTAATAACCCTCCGCTAACAGCAAGCTATCCTGGGGCTGTGGTGGAGCTGAGATGCCAGAATGATTCATGAAAAGAAATCTCAGGCTGGGGACTTGTTCCTATGGGATTCCCACGTTATGTGGGAAAATGTTGAGCACGCTGTACACATCAACGCCAGAGCCAGCTGTTTGGATTCCATCTTGCAAATGATTGGCCCCTGCGGGCAGGCTGAGTGTCAGGGTGTCTTAGCGGCAACACCCACGCGGCAAGAGCCCTAAGGAACTGCTAGCAACTATGTCAAATACCCATTTTTAGTAGTCATCTAATTTTATTTTTCCAGCATGACTTAATCATCAAAAAGGTTGGGAAATTTCAAAGCTGGATATAACCAATTTGTATCATATATCCGATACGTTATAAAACAAACAAGTGAGCCTTGAGGGCATTGTGATAATCCAAATTTGAGAGACAGCTGTATACTTTAAAGATAAGTTTTTAGAGTTGCCATCAGCATGTATCATAAAACTGATGATGGTGGAAATTTGATATCATGTTACATTTAAAATTTTTTATATTTAAAATTATGTTATACTTAATAATTATTTTATTTATTCCTTAAAATATTTTTAAATTTAAATTTTACTGTATAGTTTTTAATGTGAGATTTGGAAACCTAGACTATAGCTCTTTGGAAAAAGATAATCTGAGTATTTAATTTAAGATTTGGTGTGATTTTGTTATAATGCATGTATTGGCAGAAATAATGGAAGTTGATTAAGTTTTTAAAAGGAAATTAAGCCTATCTTGCTTTCCTCTAGAAGGCTTATGATAATATTAAAATGTGGCTTAAAATTGTCTGCACTTTAATAATAGCTTTAATATTAATATTGCCATTGTTTATTAGTGGAGGTCACTTGTTTGATCTGTAGTACGCTGCTGGCTTTGTTTCAAATTAATTTTGGTTATGAGTTAAGTGGGAAAGATCAAATATTTTTCTGTATCTACTATTCTGAATCCATTTTACAGACACTCCATAAATAAAACTGACTGGTTGACCAATCTAATGGACTTTACATATAAAAGTGGCCACAAAATCTCAAACCTCTTCTTATTTCAGCCAAGGATGAATATCCTGGATTCAAATCCAAATCTACACTTTTTTCCCTGTAACTAACTATTCATATATATACTTAAGGTGTAGAAGGATTTTTTTTTTTACCAACAGTTATGGGGGAATGTGTGTGGAATTGGAGGACTTGCATGGACTTGGATGCAACTACTTTCTTTCCTGGCTAGCATCTATGATGCATCTTCGGTTCCCATGCAAGGAGCAGCCGAAGGGAAGAGAGAGGCGATTCCTTCCTCACCATCATCTGAGAGCAGGCCTGGCACAGCTCTCACCACACGGCAAGTACTTGATAAAATTTGTAGAATGATTAAATGAAATGTTTGATGATTTCGTTTTTTAATCAGTCAGCTGATAGAAAAGACTGAGGAACTTGGGGAGAAGGTGTGTAGTCATGAGACACCAAATGACTATGTTTGCATGGCACTGTCCTCCCCAGCCCTGCTACTACTCACTCCTTGCCTAGAGAGCTCTCATTAGGGAATATATTTAAAAGGGCTTCTGAGTCTTTTATTCTGACCACCTGCAAGTAGTGATTAATAATAAAATAAAATTTTTAAAGTTCTCCTAAGTATGGAAATAAAAGTACACTTTTAAATAAAAATAAATCAAAAAAAATAAAAGTGTTTCTGAAACCAACCTAAATTTCTTTCTCTTTAAATTATATATATATATATATATATATGTATATGTATACAAGTATATACATAAAACATGTATATAATAATATATATTTTTGTATTTTTTCCTCCTGGAAAAGCAAACCATACAGGAATAAAAAAGAAAACCACAGTTTCCAAGTAATCATGCTGCTTGCTTTCTTTGAGGCCTTAGATTCTTTGGCTGTAGCTCATTAAAAAAAAAAAAAAAATCTGATTGGATGACTTGGTTACTTTAAAAACTGTAAGGCCTAGGTTCCCAGCCCCTGTGTTCCTACTTTTCAATAAAAATAAAAATGTTCTAAAGAAAATAGAATGGTCTAGCCATCAATTTTTTTTGTCATGCTTCTATTTTCTCATTTTAAAAACTGTATTAAATGTGTATTACTTTTACACATTACAATTAATCAGGCAAGAACCCCAATAAATGTCATCTCATAGAATGGATTTAGGCTATGAAGGCCGTGCCAGGTTCCCATCCTATCAACAGCGTGAGAAAAGTTCCCAGGGTGTTCCACAGGCTGAGAACCTGCTGTGCAGCTTTGTCACCTGGCCCCTTGCTGGGCCTGATGATCCTCTGAGGCCACACCACTAGCTGCTTGCAGCTCACCTTATGGAGTCCTGGCCCATAGGGCAGCTTTCCCACACGCGGCTCCTAACACTTGGCTTCCTGGGATTGTGAAACCTGTTTACTGAATGTATTTCACAGCAAGCTGTGGATTATGCATTTCCCACGAAGCCCTGCCCTTTCTGTGAGGGTGGATAATTAGTTCATAGGGTTTAATTTTGCTGTATGGCCTGCCAAAGCTTTGAACGCTCTCACTTTCTAAGGGTTGCTGCTGGTCACCCTGAGGATTGTAATGCAGCTGACGCCTTTTCTTCTCTTGGGAATCAGATGCAATTTGGTGGCACTCATTTGGGGTGTCTTTGTTTAACAAACCCACAGATCAAACCACGTGTGTTTCACACCTTACAAAAACATACTACCAAAGATAAAGTAAGAATGAAACAATTGCCACTTGCTCCCACCAGACCTCTCTCCTCTCCTTGAACCTCTTGCAGGCCTTTCCGTACTGCTCAGAGAGGAAAGAACTCTGGCTCCCTGAGGTTCATAGCCTTGTGCTCTGTGGGGAGAGTGGGGTAGGGGTGGAGGGCATCCTTGCTTATCTAACTCCACTGCAATTCATGGGTAGAATCCTCTGTCCAAATAGGAATTTGTGGAAAGCATCCATTTGGGGAATGTTTTTTCCTCTCTTCAGAACTCACATATAACCAATAAGCACTGGGTTATTTGGGGACTAGCCCAATCTAGAGAAAACAGACATCTCTGAACTTATGAGTGTTTGAGAGGTACACTTTGCCTTCTTTATCTTGATATGCCTTTGCCCTAACCTCAAGAAGTCCACTCTTGTAGCAGGAAAACAGATGGCTTCCAGGAACTATCAGTCACAAAGATGAAACAAAACGTCAGCTAGAACGTACTTTCTGTGATTTGATTCCCCTCTCAAGCAGACTCGAATTGGCCCAGCAGGCCCCGACTGCCCCTGGGTTGAAGGGTGCTCTTGGGGAAGAAGAAGGTGACCCAGAAGACTCTGGAGAGTCAGAGGGAGGGTATGCTGGAGGAATGGGGGGCAGATACCAGCTCAACCCAAGACACAGGAAGACCATCCTTTGGTCCTTTGTTCATCATTCTGTTTTCTGACGCAATCTATTATTTTTTAGTGAAGAACAATTAATAAAACACATGGAGGTAAACTTGATTTTCTCTCTGTGCTGGAAACTCAAGAAAATGGAACCAGGTGCTCTGTTTTTCCATATTGTCCTACTGCTTCCTGCTGGTGTTATTGATGGCCCTTCTGGGTATTCACTTTTCTGAGTAAGGCAGACCGTAGCTTATAAATGAATGACTCTAAGATTTTACTGCTCTTGGTATCTGTGTCATGAGAAGAACGTAGATGTTCTTTAGTAATGACTTTTACTTGCAATGTTACTGTCACCTCTGGTGATGACTCGGATCCACTCATGTGTTCACTCAGTATTTGTTGAAGACATCCTAGGTACCAGGCAGTGCATTAGGCACTAGGACACAGACAGAAACAAAATCACCCTCATCCTTACTCTGGCAGCTTACTCTCTGATGAGAAGGAGAATAAACTGAGATGTGGCCAGAAAATATTCTCTTAATGTCAATTGTATGTCTTCTTCTTTAAAAATTATATTTGGTATATACATCATTTATGTAGACAATATAATACAATAGTACATGTACATACCTTAAAATGAATACTTCTCCATATATTGGGAAGATGAATTCAATTGGTTTTTACTGATAAATAATTAAGATAAAACAGATTTAGAGAACTTTGGTCTGAAGGATGGGCAATGAATTAGAAAGTCAGTCAGAAGGTTGAAAGACTTGGGATCATTTATCTTGAAGTAAAAACAGCTTTTACTAAGTAAGACGTCTTGAAATATGTGAGTACCATGCTCGCCCTTTCTTCTGTATCCCAGCACCCACAGTTCTCTGTGTGGAGTATTCTTTCCTAACATTTGCACCTGATTCACAGGCATTTAATCTTCTCTGCTCGGCTGAGCAGCCCTGTCCTCCAAGGAGCCTTTGCAGGCCCAAGCAATTGAGATGTGCTTTGTTCTTCTCAGGCTCCTCAAATGAGCATTATTGCTGAGCCTGACAGCTCTTAACTCCGATTATGTCCCTCTCCAGGACAACATGGACTGCTTTGTCTTGTTAGCCTCTGCTACTTGTATGTCTCCCATTCTCTGGTAGTGTCTGCTCCTTGGTGCCTGTGTAGGGCCTAGGGTTCGAGTTCCCTTTGGCTGGAGAGAGCCTTGAGGAAGACAGAGGGAGGTAGCTGGAGGGCAGTGCCAATCCAAGGATGGGGCCAGAACAGAAACCATTGTGGAGCTGGGTGTGAGGCATCACACTTAGTGAAGGCACTAGTCATGCATAAGCAGCACACACTAGAGTGTGGCTCTCCTGGGGAAATCGCTAGAAATGTTTAAAACTAATAAGAGCAATGCAACTCAGTGGAAGACATCAAAGGGAGTATGTCCACGTTTACATCTTTTTTTAGGCATATAGCATGCAGAGATAATATTAAGACAAATTTGGCATGAAATAGCACTTAATCCTCTTACCCTCTAAGGATTAAAAAAGGTTTCAAGTCCTCAGATTGAAAATTTTAGCTTTTTTTGACTCCACTGACCACTGCAGAATTCATATATGTAATTTATGATTTTAATTACTTGATCTAATGGCCATGCTTCACTCTAGGCTCTTGATACTCCAACAAGCCTCCTGGTCAACTATGCAACTAGTAGCCTCTCTCCTCATTATTGTGGTTTTGTTTTTTACCTTTGTTTTTATCCTTGATTTACCACAAAATATTCTGGGTATATGACAAATGTGTGAGAATTTAGTTCCCAGCTAAGATAGAGAAAATCACCAGAGAGGCTTATTGTCAGTGAGGAGGAAAATGAAACCATAAGCACAGATAATGAGTCAGTGGGAGCTGCAGCCTTATCCTCTGCAGTCCTCCTGCAAATTATGTCCACTTTTGTGATTATTATTGCTTGTAAGCTTCTGGACCAAGTGGCATCATTGGAGCACATAATAACCATCTGTAAAATGGTGAAGGAAGACGGCGTGATGTGGTGTGAGGTGTGGGAATGGCTAAGTCTTCCTCATTAGTTCACTCCAGATTCCGATGGGCCTGTGTGTTTTAATTGCCTGAGAGTTGCCCAATGAGCATGCCTGGAGGTTGCCTTCCCTTGGGGACAGCACCAGGACTTCAATTACTATAATGATAGAGCCTCAAAAAACAAGTAAAACAATATAATACACAATATTTTCCTCATATTTTTGTCTGGAAATATCTCTAAGTTTCCCGCTATACTGTTTCCCTTCTTCAGTATATTAGAGAGGGCAGATCAGTTGTCTTAACAAATAATTCTAATGTGTCAGGAGTTTAACACAATGGTTTACCTCTCACAATCCTATAGATTTGGGGATGATATAGGAAAGAGGTGACACTGGATTGGAGATGTGTGTTGGGAAGGGCTTGCTCCACATAGTCACTCAGGGATTCAGGCTCTTTTCAATTAGAAGGTCAGCCATTGTCTAGGGCAGGGTTTCCTAGTCTCAGCACTACTAATATTTCAGGCCAGATAAGTATTTGCTACAGAGAGCTGTCCTCAGAATTTTAAGATGTTTAGCAGCATCCCTGATCTCTGCTCAATAGTTGCCAGGAGCACCTTGCCTAGTTGTGACAACCAAAAAGTCTCTCAACATTGCCAAACATCCCCAGGGGCAAACTGCCCCTAACTGAGAACTGATAGTGTAGGGCCTCAGTGTTGTCCCCTGGCTCCTATGTAGTGGCCAGCAGGCAGGGGAAGAGAAAGCATGGGGAATCATAAGGGACATTGTGTGTTGCCCCCATTCCACTACCCAGACACAGTTCTATGACTCCATAAAGGAGGCTGGGAAATATGGTGAAACTGTGAAAAAAAAAAAAAAAAACCCTAGAAAAATCCTAAAAGATAGAAATGATATTTTGACTTAAAATGACAACAGTACATACCATTTATGAGTACTTCAACTCTGTGCAAATGATATCTATCTTCATATATTTCTGAGTTTTTCTTCCTTGTAAATTTCAGTTGATGTTTTGTTGATATATTTCACATATATTGTGTGTGTGTGTGTATACATATAGAATTTCTCCACCGAATTTCTTCTCACAATATAATTATCAACTAAAGCAGCAGAAGTTGATATGATATATAATAAAACCCAAACCAAATCAAACAGTTGATCCTTTGTGTTGGAACATGATGGAAGCATGTTTAATCACTGTAAGAAATCTTTCAGAAACTTGGAATAGGATGATTGTGGATGGAGGGAAAAGTAACCCCAGGCAGATGCTCAGGTGTTAGAGGATTCCACGTCCTTCTGTATGTAGTGAGGGAGGAATGATTACTTGCACAGTATAAAATCTGTAAGAAAGTGTGTGTATTGGGAGGAGGATTAGTAAAAAAACCATGGTACATGTGATCTAATGTATTATAATAATATATATGTTTTTTTTTGAGGGGATAATGTCACCCTTAAAAACATAGGTCTAAATACTGGACAAGTGACAATGTTCACTGACTTTAATTCCATGCGGACTGTTGTACTGGGTGTAGAGGTAGGTACAAAGGAAATAGAAGTCATGGCCCATGTACTCCAGGAATTTACAGGCAAATAGATTATATACACATGCCAGTGAATATGGATCATTTTGGCTGACAGCCAGATGTAGATACATTCACTGTTCACTCTATCTTCCCACATTTTCCACGAAGTATCTCACACAAAATAAGTAGGACAGTTTGAAAGAGTTCTTCATCAAACAAACCAGTATTTTGTGTCCTTTATGATATATCCCAGACCACTTGGAGATTAAGCATGGGTCTACATGGGCACAAAGAGAGGTTGGAATACTTTTTTTTTTTTTTTAAAGATTTTATTTATTTATTTGAGAGAGAGAGAATGAGAGACAGAGAGCATGAGAGGGAGGAGGGTCAGAGGGAGAAGCAGACTCCTTGCCGAGCAGGGAGCCCGATGCGGGACTTGATCCCGGGACTCCAGGATCATGACCTGAGCCGAAGGCAGTCGCTTAACCAACTGAGCCACCCAGGTGCCCCAGGAATACTTTTTGAGTAAACTGAATCAGTGTGGATTATCAGTTGGGTGGTTTTGGTTTCTCTCCACTCCTCTTCATCACCCACAAGTCTACGAAGACCCTCCATTAAGTCAGATTTCTGCCAGAACAGAGAGCCTTAACTTTCCAAACCTCTTTGCTTGCATAGCTATGGCTTGGGTCAGTGGGAGCATGACTGAGAAGGCTGTCCAGGGCTGCCACTGAAGCCTGTCTCTGATTTGGAGTTATTTGGGACTCGTTCATTTAGGAATGGACTAGGTCAGTGGTGTCATGACAAAGACACTGCTTTTCTTCAGGGAGGTGACACTACCCCTCTAGGAGCAAAGCATGCTTCACATTGGTGTCTGAAGCAGAGGACCATGTAGAGTCTTACAGTCCTGCGTAAGTTTGGGTCTTGCTGGTCTTCACCTTTGTTAAACAGGAACAAAAGTGAAGCATTGAAGGACTGCTTTCAATTTTCCCTTTCCTTTCTTCCCTATCCTCACCTGTGCTGGCACCTGGCAATTATTTAACAGTCAGGGTGTTGTAGGCAAGGCAAGGTCCAGCTGGTCACAGGCTTCCACTTTTGAACAGAACACGCAACACCAGAGCCATGGGGTCTTCATGGAGCTGGGTCATGGGCACTTGAACTTTTAAGCACACTTGGTGATTTGTTTGAATTTGTGTTGGAGGAAAAGACCCAAGTGAAATAGTATAATACCCACTCAGGCTAACATTGGTGAAACCCTTTTTAGTTTTAGAATGTGAATTCCTTCACTTCCCAGGTTTCCTCTGATGCTGGATTATCTGTATAAACTGATAAGTTTCCAAAAGCTAGCTAAAAAATAATTCCAAATAGAGTTCCTCCTCAAGTAATCTAGCAAGTATTTTGGGGCATGGATCCTTATCTTGTTTTGTTTTAGTTACACAGTGCTCTGTTCTTTAACAGCTGTGGTCTTGTGAGAAAAGCTGACATTAACTGAGATCCTGGACTTCTACAAAGCCACACAGGTGGGTTATCTTGTTAAAATCTCATGAGGAAACCTGTGAAATAAATACTTCTTAATATCCTCATTCTATGGAAGAAGAAACTGTGGTAAAGGAACTTAGATTGCCGACAGCTACAGAGCTGGCCCATCTAGGGACCAGACTCTGAATCTAGATCCATATACTCTGAGCTTGGCTTACAATCAATGCTCACAAAGCTAATGTTTCGGTGAGGCCATATTGATGGGGGAAGAGCTTAAGGATACCCCTGTAATTATTTGGTAAATTAGTTCCTCCCATCTTCCCTTTCTACTCAGTTTCTCAACAATATTTTTTTCCTGAAAAGTTCTAGCTCTTTAGCAAATGTTTATACTTCTCTTTTATTTCTTCAGGAGACCATCATGAAGGAGTACATTCTTAGTGCATGAGGGAAACTGTGCCATCTGCAGTTTCTCTTGAAATCATTGATTTGCATTCTTATGATGGTCGGTCAGGGCCGACTGTCAGGGGCCCAGCAAAACCAAGAATGCATGCAGAAACAAAACCTTTGTCTGGAAGTGACTGTGATGGACTGAATTGTGTCCCTTCTCCTCTCCCCCACTCCCCACTAGATGTATATGTTGAAGCCCTAACTCCTAATGTGAGATATGGAGATAGTTAGGTTTAAATAAGATCATGAGGGTAGAGCCCCCATGATGTGATTTGTGTCCTTATAAGAAAAGGAAGTGTCCAGAGTCCTCGCTCCACCATGTGAGGGCATAGTGGGAAGGCAGCCAACTATAAGCCAAGAAAAGGGCCTTCACCAGATACTGGATCTGTTGGCACCTTGATCATGGACTTCCCAGCCTCCAGAACTGTGAGAAATAAATGTCTGTTGTGTAAGTCACCCACCCAGTCTATGGTACTCTGTTATAGCAGCCAGTGCTGACTAAGACAGTGAGTGTGATTCTGGACACTCAGCATAGCCCTAGTTGTAACTATTAGACCTATGCTAGCATTTAACATTAGTGTTACTTCTGGAAATCTGTATTTTTCAAAACCTCCTGAGATGATTGTAAGGATCCATCAGATTTAGAAAACACTCACCTAGATCAGGGGTGGGCAAATGTTTTTCATAAAGGGGCAAATAGTGAATGTTTTCAGCTTTGCAGGACATGCGGTCTCTATGAAAATTACTCAACTCTTATGTTGTAGCATGAAAGCAGTCACAGACGATACTTTAAATGAATGGACAGTTAGGTTTGGCCCACGGGTCACAGTTTGCCAACCTCTGGCCTAGATTATTAGTATTTGTATTAGTCAGTGGAGGTTACTATAACAAAATGCCACAGACTTGAGTGGTTTAAACAACAGACATGTATTTGTTTACGGTTCTGGAGGTTACAAGTCCCAGATCTAGATCCGGCAGGGTCTGTTCCTGGTGAAGAGACTCTTCCTGGCTTGCAGATGGCCACCTTCTTACTTCATACTCACATGGTGGAGAGAGAGAAGGAACCCTTTGGTGTCTCTTCTTATAAGGACACTGATTTTACTGGTTCAGGGTCCCACCTCTATGATCTCATTTAACCCTAATTATCTCCTAAACATCCTAACTTCCAATATTGTTACATTGGGGTTAGGGCTTCAACGAATGAATTGGGGGGGCAGTGGGGGCACACAAACAAAAAGTCCATATTAGTACTCCCTAGGCTAATAAGTAGATGGACTTTTTGAGGATTTGAGTTTGGCTTTAATAAGTTATTACTCAGCAGACATTTATTAAACATGGGCCATACACAGGCAATATAATAGGTACTGGGTAGACAAAATGTCCCCACTTCTAAAGAGTTCATTTACATCAGTTGTTCCCAAACAAATTGATTATCAGAATTCATCTCAGGTGTGTTAAAATGCAGGTTCTCATTCCTTACCCACACACCTAATCCTAGTCTCTGGAGAGGTACTAGTAATCTTTTTATAAAATATTCACTGGCGATATGAAAAAAAAAAACAAAAAACTGATCTGGGACTATGAGGATAAGGGCTGTTTTCTGAGCTGACTTAGGGGCTGTACTCTATTCAGTGTCATTCTATGATTTCTGTAGTGTTAAACATGAGCCATGGTATAGTGGAAAGAACCCTTAACTTAGAATCAGGAAACCCATGTTTGAAACTTGGTATAATTACTCATTAATTATGTGACTCTGGGCAAGGTATATAATCTACATGTTTCCTCACATGTTTAGGGGATAAAATAGTTATTTAGGAGGGTTACCATAATAAAATAATATATAAAAGTATTTTGACAATGAGAAATAGTGCATATAGTAATTGTTGTTGCGATATTATTGTTATGCATAAAATCCAGCCTTACCCCCGAAGAATCATCATGGCCTCCAGGTCAGACTGGACAACTCTCTTTGGTGGCGTTTTGGGAGAGGACCAGGGATACAGAAAGAAAACATTTCTATTTGCTTTACCATCACTTTCATTATAGAATAATTACAACTGAGAAGAGCTATTAACAAATATCATTTGGTGATACTTAGTATAGGTTTGCCAATCCTTAGAGGCTCAACTGAAATACTGCTTTTTTGTTCAGATTTCACTTTCCTATTAAATCTTACACGGATAAGAACCCAAAGTATGGAAAAGCCAGATGGGCTATTTGAAATCATTATAGCTCAGCAATGCCTTTGTCCTCAGAATGAAGATTTTTCTAGACCATTGGTTAACAGAGATGGGCCCTTTGAGTATTTTGAACAGTTTGAAGGAAATCAGCCCCATAAATTTAGTTTCCCTCAACAAAACAGATTTGCTAACTCAGTTTTCCATATAAATCTATTCCCACAAGAGCTAATATCTTCTGTTTCTCCTGAATGCCAGAAATTCTACTATCAATAAAATAAAAATGAGATTTTTACACTTTGAGTTAGCATATCAGTATACATGGACGAGTGAACTCCAGTGTTCAGGGATTTTAAAAATAAAGTTCACTGAATCAGCGTGCACACACACATTCCTTTGCCTGAAGAGTGGAGCAGGTGGGTTTAGGAGTATTTGGTCTTTAGGAAGAGAGGAGGCAGGCATCACCCCTCATGTCACATTTAAATGGTAATGAAATGTCTGTGAAAACTCATCTGTGGCCAGATGGAAATGCAAGGGAAAATGCCTGCACCACTGTGGGTCTATTTAGGCATCTAAGAAACAACACAGGGTACAGTTAAGACAGAATTCTTGGTATACCCTTTTCAAGAAGTTACAAGAATTTTGAAAGTCCCAAATGTACTGACTGAACACTAAACCAAAACAAACAACCCATTGTTTTGCCCTATTTGTAGACCTCCCTGTCAGGACTTCAAGGCAGTGCGTTCTTGTAGCACTGCCTTGTCTCTGGTTGCCCAGGCTTTTTGACCTGCAGGCTTCCTCTTCCTCACAGCCCTGGGCCCTGTGAGGCTCAGTGTCCTCCAGGATCTTCGCCTGGTTTGCAGGACCCTGGCACTGCCCGAACCGCCCCCCGCCTGCTGCTTTCTGTAGTACATTCAGCCCCTACCACCAGCTAGACACAGGCAGAGCATCATAACCTGACCCTTCCTCTGCTTCTGACCCAGGTCCCCACAAGTAGGTCCTGAAGTAGTTTGGGAGTTGTAGGAAAGGCTCACTGGCAGGCACTGTGGAGGTTTTCTTTCGAGTTGCTATTTATTCAAGTGAGCAGGCCTGCGCGGTGCACAACGCCCCTTGTGTGCAGTGAGTTCTACGTGCGCGAGTCCACCCCTTTCTGGTTCCTGCTGGCTCCTCCTCAGGACGCTCTCTTAGCACAGTTCCGGACCATGACCAGCAGCCTCCTGGCCAAAGTGCTCCTGGATCACTAGGCAGTGCCTCTTCTCGCTGCACCGCACCCCGCGTATAGGTAGCTCAAGCCGCCAAGTGAGGGGCCAGCTCCGACGCAGGTTAGAACAGGCTGGCAGCAAGGCCCGAGCCTCTAGCCGGGGGAGGCCTCCCTCCCCCGGGGGGAGAGCCCCGCCTCCGGTCCCTGCAGGGCGCGGGTAGGTCTTTGGGGCGGGCCGATGACATCAGCCCGCCCCTGTCGGGCGCACGGGGCGGGGCGGGGCGGCGCCGCTCCAGCCGGCCTCCGGCGGGCCAGGGTGATGGATGGCCGTGCTGGACGGCCCGCATCCACCGTGGCCGCCGGCGTCCGGCCCCCGCCCCGCCGGCTCCGCGTCGCCGGGCCGCGCACGCCCCTGCACCCGCCGGGCAGGCGGGGAGCCCGGTGCTCTTGGCAGGCGCTTTCAGGGCCTGCAAGCAAACAAGGCCTGCACTCTTCTCCCCACTTGCGAGGACTGGTCTCCTTTCCCGTCTTCTCCCTACTGCAACCCCCGCCACCCCTTCCCAGGCGCTCACAATTAATTGCAATTTATTGAAGAAGTCCGGGTTGAGGCTTCCAAGCTAGGTTTCCCTCCCGAGAGGCGCTACTCCCCGCTTGGCGCCGCTTTTAGAGACCGGCCCTCCCGGGAAGCCAGGGGCGGGGGTTCTGGGGAGGAGCGGGGCGCAGATGCTGCTAGCGCCGGCTCGGCTTCCGGTCTCTCCATTCCCACCAGCCTCTCCCCTCCACGCATCTGTTTTCGTTTTCCTAGCGTTTAAACTTGATTCTCCCCCCACCTCCGTGTCCTCCCACCACTCCCAGGAAAGACAGAAGATGGATTTCATCTGGGCCCTGAAAGAGGGCAAGGAGCAGTCAGCGACTGGGGACACCAGGAAATGCAAAGTGCAAACTGTCACCTGGGCCTCCTCCAGAGGAAAATAAAAGAATGTTACTAGTTTTAATTAAGACTCCAACTAAAAGTTCCATTACTTTTTTTCCCTTAAACAAGCTTTACCAGTGGCATGTGAGGCACATGAACTAAAAGGTTTCCCAGTATAATATGTTTTTCTTTTTTTTTTTAACATTGGTAAACTGTGGAATCCTTAGTTCATCACGTCTCTGTGCCTCAGTATATGGATCTTTAGAAATGACCCTAACCCTATTTACTCCTCATGCTGCTGTACCTAATTAGCTACTGCACCCCTCATCTCAGTACAGGTTGTTGGAGAGGGTAGTAAAGAAATGTTTGCACAACATACTTCAACTTTCTCTCTTTAAATTGGGTGTCCTAGGGCTTGAGGAGGGAGGAAGGAAGTGGAAGGCATCAGGCTGGTCAATCTCAGGGGCTGCCCATTGCCCCCACCGCACAACCTGCCTGAGCTCTCCAAAGACACTCCCCAGTCATACAGTCTTACAGTTTTAGCACAGTTGTGTTTTTATTAAAAAAATTTAAAAATATAAACTTAAAGCTAAAGGGATTAAGCACTCTGCTGAAACTTGAGTCTCTGAGGCGGTTGAGAGTGATGAAAACATCTCCCAAATCATATCATGGAGCGAGGCCCTCATGGAGGAAGAGTTCTTTCCCCCAACTATCCCATAAAACTCACTTCCCCAAGGATTTCCATCAGCTGGCCTGTGACTTCAGGGTCACTCAACAGGAGAGCTTGACTGTGCTTACTCCTTGAGATGTACTTGGGGTTCATTTCCATTGCTTTGTGGGGTGGGGGAAATAACTGCTTTGCTGGAACATTCCTCCAACAAGGAGGAGGTGCTGTGGCTGAGGTACTGGGCTTTTTCCTGGAGTTGTCTGTGAAGGCAATTTACCTGTTCTTCAGAGCCAATATGATGCCTCTGACATGGTACTTCAAAAGGACTCTAGATATTTTTGGGATCAGTGTCAAAATTTGCTAAAAACAGGATTTTTGTTTTTCACTTGAATACACTCTTTACAGTTTCAGCTGATAGGACAAATTCTAAGTTGCCTAATGCAAATTACCTAACACAAATTTGCTATAATGTGAGAAAAAAATAAGAATGAAAAATTCCGATTTGTGTACATGTATGTATTTATATATAAATTCTAATTATTTTAACATTTAATGTTTTTATACTGTATTTGCCATTATACAAAACATACACAATACAAGGACTTTTGATAAGAAAACAACATGAAATGACTTATTTTAACTTAAGGATTAAAAAAAAATTAGGTTTTTTTTTTTGCTTTGATTCGTCTGTAAGTCTTTGTACCCAGAAGCACAAGAAGATACCAGAATCTGAAGCCAACCTCTCATGAAATTGCTAGGTTAGCTCAGTCTCCAAATCAAACATGCTCAATAGCCCCCCTTGAAATGGAAACCAAAAGTGAGAATTTCCCCCGACCCCCTTCTCCCTCCTCCTCCTTCTCCTTTGTATTAAATATCATTTGAAACAATCGGCAACTTTTCTCTGGCAATGAGTAACTGGCAGGAAAGCAGAAAGAACCATTTCAGAACTAAGGAAGAGAAACATCTCTGTGACCCCTCTTTCATTTTCATCTAAAGAAGTGAACCATTGAAAGTGTTAATGTGGTCATCAAGGTCCGCCTGCCTGTGGAGCTCCTCAATGACTGCTTTCCACCTGGCCCCAGGGGCCATCCCATTCCCAGCAACTTCCAAGAATTGCCCAGGGCCATGAAGTTAATCTCTCTCCCATGGCCTTCCATTTGCGGGGAACACTGGAGAGGCTGAAGTTGTTCTCAATGCAGCACCTTCACTGAAATGTTGAATGGACAAGGAAAGAAGATTCAGAACTACAGGGAAAGTAAGCAACACAAACATTTCTCAAAGGAAAGGCTGTTTTCAACAGGCAGTTGGTGACCCTTGCCTTGTTGAGAAGTGAGGGCACAGTATGCTGTTTGTGAAGGGGAAACACTGTATCTTTATGCAGAATTTGGGAGGTTAATAGGTCTGAGATTTATGGAAACAAGGAAGGATTTAAAAATAAGAATAAGAAGAAACCACCCCTTGCCTGGCCACAGGTGCAGTAGAAGTGGGGGCCTCTCCTCCCTCGTGGGGCTAGGAGACTTGCCTCCTGAAAGTCAGTGTTAAGTAATGTTCCGTTCTGCAGGACCTCATCTGACCCTCTGTGTATTGGGATCAAGATACAGTGAGGAGGTCAGGGCTCCACTTGGAAAGAGCAGGCTTGCTGTCCAGAAACAAAGTTGGGCTATGGAGGATTTGAAAGGTCCTAGGACTCTGGGGGACAAGACTTGAAACTTTATGTTCTGGATTGCTGCAATCTCTGGAATCCACTCTTCTGGGTCTCTGGGTCTCCCCTGTGTCTCAGTTGAGCTTGACACGAAGAAAGGCAGCTTGGTGTAGTGGACCAGATAATGGCTCTACCGAAAGTTGCTCCGGCCAGTTACTAAATCTCTGAGCAGGGTTTGGAGTCAGACTGTTCAGGTTTCAATACTAGCACCAGCTGTGCGATCTCCAGTAAGATATCCAACCTTTCTGTGCTTTAGTTTCTTGCCTATAAAATGGACATAGTGAAAATGCCCAGCTCATTTGGTTGCTATGAGAATTAAATGATAAAATGCATGTGTTTTGGTTAGAATTTTGGCTTGCAAACAACATAGATGACCTCTGGCTAACTTAAGCAGGGAACAAATTTATGAGAAGGCTACCACGGAGAAAGCAGGAGAAGTAGGTTTAGAAAACGTGCAAGAACCAAGGAAGGCTGGAACTTGGTGGCCCTAGGTGCTGCTTGGGAATCAGGTGCTGCCTCAGGACTGGGTTCCACGGCCGTGGGGAGACTGCCTGACTGTGGCCGAGAGGGAATCATTTTCTCTGGATTCAGTGGCCCATCTGAAGCGTAGGAGGCAAGGCACCAGGGCATATGTTGAGGGAAAGTGGGACTCATTCCCCCCAAATAGGATGAAAATTTAGAAGTTGAGCTACTAATCAGTGAAAAATATCCACTAAGGCTCAAAGTGTGTAGAATAACACCTTGCAAGTGGCAAGCACTCAGTAGAAGCTGGTGGTTACAATGATTTATTTCTATATTCTATGAAATGGTTATGATAGCACCTGCCTGAAAAGGCATAAATGTATCAAAGACCAAGTCCAGTACTTAGCAGGTAATAGTAATAATACATGCTTCACACATTCTAGCTGGTATTATAAGAATAGTATAGATGAGTGAAATTCATGGATAAATTACAATATTTTAGTCTGATTAGTGGCTTCAATGTCCTTCTCCATAACTCACTTTAAAAATCACTGTAAAGGAGCAAATCGGCCAAGTTTCCTCTCCTTGGTTTACTTTTCTACTTCACTATTGACACTTCCTTATAACCATCCCCACTTCATAAGAGAGAAAACATTTGCTGAAAGCTTTCTCCTAAAATCAAATTCTAATGAAAAATGTACACGTGACACAGAGAGCAGCATATATTCATTTTCATGTTAGTTTCTAAATCTTAGGCAAATGCTTATTTTTAACTCAGAAGAATGTATACTGTCTTAGAAAACAAATGTGAATGATGTCACTTTACAGAATTTTTCACAGGGTTGGAATTGTGTGTGTTAGCAGTTCTCTTAGGTTTTTTGACGACAGCAAATGAACAATGAAACTTTTTAGTATTTTGTATCTTTCTTCAGCTCCTTATTAAAAATGTAACCTGCTGTAGTCAAGGATCAAGATCCAGAGGAGAGAAAATGGGTGTGCTGTAGGCGTCTCCTGGAAACACACATCTCTTAGATGGTATGTTTCTGTATAAGGAAACCACAACCTTTGCAAGGTGCCACTGTTACATGTTTCCATAGCAATCTGTCCTTCCAATCCTCCTGCAATTATTTGATACATTATGTCCATTTGTTTAATCTTTTTTGTCCCCATTAAGATCCACAAGGGCAGGAGTGTTTGTTAGGTATGCCCTGGGGGGCCCAGCTGTGGATTAGTACTTGGACTTTTGAGCTGGATGACCTGGCTGAAGCATCAGATTTGCTGTTTCCTTGTTACGTGACTTGCACAAGTGACTTCAGTGCTCTGTCTCAGTTTCCTCATCTGTAATGTCGGGGGTAATATGTCGTCTACCTCATTAGGTACCTCCAAGGTTAAAGGAGGTAACAACGCCTGAAGACTGCCTATGACAATGTAAGGCCAACAATAAATGCCAGCAATGAGCTAGTTGTTGACTGGCTGAGTTGTGGGTCATCTGTCTTGCAGTGAGTGGATCTGCCCACCCCAAGGATGGAAAACTTTAAAGCCATTTGACACCAACTGAAATATCAAGACCATTTGCAAATGGCCTATTAGAGACACAAACGTAAAAGGCTCAGGATTCAGGATGCATTCTGGAAACAAAACAATGGAAAACTTGAGAAAGCCGTTGTGAAATACTTAGGTCTAGATCCTGGTTTTGATGAGTTAGAAAAGCTGACTTTGACAGCATTTTCCACTTGGGGCAGGAATTTGTTTATAGTGCTCACCCAAAAGCAAGCCAGTGATTCTAGTGGTTTTGAACAACTCTGCACACTTTAGCTCACTTGGGAAGGGGGTTTCTGCACATTGGCAGTGACATGGATATGTAGAGGATGAGGATATTAAACAGAGTAAGCTGATGTTCTTTTTCTGCCCTGGCAACTGCTCACTCATTGAGATGGCTGTTGAGGAGTGGGCATTGCTTTTCCAAAATGCAGTTAGGTTAAGATAAATGTACAATGAGGGAATGGACACTTGGAATCATGAGAATCCCTTTCCCTCCCCCCTCTGTTTTAACAGTGCTGTACCCATTTTGAGACCCTAATTAGGGTTTTATAAGTAAATTTGACTCTGAAGCTACAGGATAAAATGCGACAGTCTGCTGGTAAACCCAGGTGCCTGTGTTTAGATCTGGATTTCTCAGCTGCAGGGCCCTCTCCAGGATTCCTTTTGAATATGCATTTCATTTTTCATTGAGATTAAAGCTGCTGAGAGATTTAGACAGATGGATGGGAGCCTCAGTTGTAGAGCTTTCCTGGCAACCAACATAAAATTGTGAAGTACAGCAGGTGGAAGTTGGTTGATTAGGTTGGATATTTGCTATTCTGTGAATCCAGTGGGCTGCCCACTTGTGTTCATATGCACATGGGGTCCACATCCATTCATTTTTGTGGATGCTTCATGGATTTGGTCTGTCTCAGGGTCTCCCATCTTCTTGCTACTTGCTCCTATAACTCCAGATAACATTGGCTAGGTTAAATGAAATCCTTCTGCAGCTGGCTTAGTTCCAACCTTTTTCATTATTTTCTTTGCACTGAGTACAAGAAGAAGTGGGCTTTGGGCCTCTGAATGTCCAAGCTAGAAGGACAAAATTTCACTGACCTATGTTTGTAAGTAGTCTAATGCTTAGAATATGCTATAGAAAAGTCTTTGGGGGAGGGGAGAAGATGGCAATAAGTTGGCACTATTAAAGATGGTACCTTCACAGAATAAACATCCAGGAGGAAACCACAATATTGACCACAATGGGCTGGACCGCAGACCACAAACCAAGAATAGACAGGCGACCACTTCCTGAATACAGCGACTTTGCTTGCCAGGGTCATGGAGGAGGCAGCTGTGAACAAAAGTGCAGGATTCACCTGGGCTTTTGCTTGTGCAGGACGCCGAGGACCGGGAGTCTGCTAACACCTGGGTTTCAGATTTCTCCTGGAAGCAGCTGTTCACACAGAGCGGGAAAGAAGACAAGAGGGCCCCCGATCTCACCCATGCTATACATCTTCCAACCCAGAAAAGGAGGCAGCCAGAGGAGATAGAAGGAAACCTCAAATTATTTTTTCTTTGTCATGAAAACATGTCTTATCTATGTTCCATTCGGATTGTAAATTAGCGTATAGAAGAATACATGATACAACTCCCTATTTACATGAGCATTATCAGTGTGCTTTGCACGCTCTTGAGAAGAGTCACACACTTAAGGCATAATGAAATCATTCCTTATCTATTGTCACTGATGCGCAATTTAGAATCTGTGTGTGCAATTAGATTTGGCTTGAGATGGGAATTCATTTCTCAGCAGGATTGCTCACTGAATTACTTTACTGTCTCTTTATTTCCGTAGTGGGGTCCTTTCATACCAGTATAGGAGAAAATGCTGTGCTGGGTAAATCCAGTAAAGGACAAGGAAGTGACTGGTGGTTTCCTTGGGCCTTGCTTACCAGGTCTATTTCCTTTCCTACTGTTTGGCAGCAAAGAAGAGTCAAGAATAAAAACCCAAGGCTGGTTGCTTTCAAATAAAGAGAACCCCAAAACGTGTTGGCTGTGGAAATTCATACTCAATAGTGAACACTTTTTCTTCCACACTGAAATACTGATCCCTGGATCAGACTTTCAGGTCCATGGGACATTTTTCCCTTTGCTTGAGCATCAGGATTTTCTTTTTTAAAAATGAGACAGGGAGCATTGTTAAGAATATAACTGTGGTTCACAAACACCTGCTCACCCTCCCACATCATGCATGCATGTACAAGTCAATTTTTCAGCAAGTACAGGTCTATTTCCCAATTGCTTCAACAGGTAAAAACTGGCAGAATTTTCTGGCATAACATGCACTCTAATTGTCCTTCTAGCTGATACCTGTTCTGAGCTGCTCCAAATGGATTTATTATAAAGCCCTCCTATGATCATCCAACTGTGAAGCGTTCCAGTGGGCTTGCTTTTAAAGCTTGGTGGTTGCACAGACCATATAGAAGGAATCAGAGAATTACAAAGTCAGAGGAAGCCCTGTGTGGCTGCTGTTGGCTTCCCAACCACCCTGGGCAGAACAGGTGTATGTAAAGGTGATTCTCACTCCCGGGAGACAGCGCCTCGGGGAACTGCAAGTCAGGGCATGCAGAGAGGTTTTCAGGAGTGAGGTGTAAAATTCCAAAGGTTTGGGTTCAGTTCAGATAAGCACCCACATGTTTGGATCTTCAGTAGAAACCTGTCTGAAATGTCTCAAACAGCCTGTTAAGTTGGGCTGGAAATCTTGCAGGAACTCCATTTCTCCTGAGGTTTTTGGTACTTCCTGTAGGAGTCAGCCCAGAATAGCCTTTCCATGTCTGAGCCAAAGATGGAAAAGTAATGAAACAGCCTTCTCACTTTCTATTGTTTTGTGTTAAAAGATTGTGCGTATTTGATGGTTGTGAGTGCTTTACACAGAGATGAAGTCATAGGAAAGTTCAGACATTTAGGCTCCTGTTTGGTTTGGGGAGTCTGCAGAGGCAGCGTTGGGAGTGGGCTCTCCTTCCATGTATAGCCCTTTTCCTGAAGCTGGTTGTTTTTATTCCGAGAAAGGGGAAAAGAGGCAGGGCTGGATGGTGGACCCACATTGTGCTGGTGGCCCCGGTTTCCAGGAGTTCATGAAATGACCATGCTGATCAACAAATCTGAGTTGATTTCCTGGAGATTCAGCTCCTTCAGGCAGCACTAAGAGGGAAGGCATTTCACTTGTCTGTGCCTCTGCGAAGCTGGCCAGGAGGACCTCAGGCTCTTTCCAAGCCCCTCGCTGCTCTTGAGTATCATATAAAGACTACTTCAGGCCTTTTCCTGCAGCAGAGGCAAATAACTCACTAGCTGCTTATGCCAGTAACAAAACTGGATGATTTTCTCGACACCATTATGTTTGGCATACTTGAAGCCTAAGACAGTCTCCACGGAGCAGCCTCTCTTAGGGCTTCTGAATGACAAGGCCTGGTCTGAGTGTGCCCTGGGGCAACTTTCTCCTGGTGAGAAGTGTGACAGTTTGTGCTTAGTGGCAGATCCAAAACAGTACTGCAGATTGGCTTCCTTATGTGTTACCTCTCCTTACCGACCGTCTGATTTTCAGAATGGAGAAGGACTGGTAAGCAAGTCTTCCAGCCATTTCCTGCATTTTCTCAGTGTCCCCTTCTGTTGCTCATTTTAATATAATATCAACGTGATTTGGGAAAAGATTTTCCTCAGAGGCCATGTAGGATCATAAGACCCACCGTCTGGGCTTTCCTGTCTGGTCCAGCTCTTCTGAGGGACAGGGAAGGCTGTGGAGTACAGGCCGTTGGAGGGCCTCCCTGTGGGGGCCTGGTGATTCAGCTCAGGAGGCGGGTCCTGGACTTGGCAAGCACCCTGCTCTGGTACTAGGAAGCGCCGCCTTGCTGTGATGGGTGGGGTGGCTCAGCCCACATCTCTGCGAGCACACGGAAAACCTGCTGTCTGATGTGAGAGTGGAGCTGTCTGGGGAGATCTGGGGGGTGGAAACCCCCCCCACCCCTGGGTTTGCCAGGCTGAGCGGGTGGGATTGGGGCCTCCATTCAGAGACAAGAGGCTCAGCCCACCTCCTGTAGGGGACCCTTGCTTGTCTGCAGCCCTGGGTCCCCTAGCTACAGAGAGGTCAACCAGAGAGGCATCTCCTAATTGTGGGGAAGTGTAGCAATGTCTAAAGCCGAAAGATACAGAACATTTGGAAATATTTGAAGAAAAGATCAAAGCCTATGAATTTAATTACCCAGCCCCACCTCATTAGCTCCTGCCTGGCTGTTCAGTCTTCTGTGCTGACAGTTACTGATGGGTTGCTGTCCTCTGTGCTCCCTCCCCCTGGCTGGGCTGCACCCGGGGGTGGCAGGTTTTCAGAGATTTGCAAGGGACAATTACTGACAGTTTGCAGTGGGGGCAGTTGGGGGCAGAACTGCCATAGTGGAGGGACAGAGGCCTTGTTAGTGCCTCTAACATATTATGGGCTTGTGTGTACTTGTGAGTAAAAGTCTTGATTTTTCAGAATTCTAAGGCTTCAGAGGTACTGTCTGATGGGCAAACTTCAGAGGTATGAGTGGTGAAACATCTCCAGCAAAGAATGTTCTTTTGCTAGAATTGGCTGGGGTCTGGAGTGGGTGCGTGGAGTTATAGCCTCCTAGGGTAGGGTTCTAGGTGTCAGTGACCAGGGTTGGCTGCAATCCAGGCTCTGCATGGGATTGGGGGGCATGCGGAAGGACTGTCCCCAATCAGTGACTGGAGTTAGGGAGCTATCCTGGTTTTCCTGGACTTACCTGCTCTGCTCAGAGCAGGGAAAATGGGAGGTTCAGGCAGTGGGTCTCTGCTGCCCTGATGAAATCGACACCAAGTACTTTATAAATGATCAGAATAAAATGTATTTTTCGTCCAACTACCATGGGAAAAATACATCCAGAATCTGTAACATTATTTTGCTTAATTTTGTCCTCAAGCTTTGCAGAGCACTTTGATGAGCAAAACAAAACAAAACAAAACAAAACATGAAACAAAAAAGCCACTATCATAAAATGATACTTTTATATCTTTTGGTTAATGCTTATTTGTAGGAATAAAAGTTGTTTTGTTTTTTGTGAGTGCTGACACAGGCATTTAGTAGAATGCATATTTACAAATGTTCATACTTCTTGAACTTCCCCTCACACCTGCTTTCTTCATGGGTTTTGGCTTTTCTGGGGGGGGGGGGTTGAATGTAGCAGATATGCACAAGGTGAATTCTGCCCCCCCAGAACTCTGGCCCTGCAGTTGACCTTCTGTGCTGGTTTCATTTTTCTTTGTGTCTCAAATACTTTCCTCAGGAAATATATTTTAGGTGACCACCCCCCCCACACACACACCACAAACTCTCCTTGGGAATGCCTTTTACGGGCTTCATTTCAGTGTTGGTTCTTTGGTTTTCTTTTCCTTTGCAATATCTCAAGGCTTCCCTTTTGCCCCCCCCCCCCCCCCATTTTCTGGGCATCTTAATGTTTTGGTCTTTATATTCAAGACCCCCCATCTGTTTTGTATTCCTGAACTTTCTTTAACTACCACAGACTTTGCTGGGTTCTGGGACCCCAACAGGAAACAGGATCTTTCCCAGGCTCAAGGAGCTCTTGGGGAGACAGAGGAGGAGTCTCCTCTGGGCACATGCAGCCGGGAGTGCTGGGCCCACCCAGCGACTTCTGCACAGCACATCACATCAACCAACATGCTTGACAGAAACCCCAATCTTTCCTCTGGGAAGGAGGTATTTTCAAATACTGTATTATTTTTCTAAGCAACATTTTGGAAGTTCTGTATTTATTTTCTATGGAATTTTGCTAGTCTCCCTTCTCTGCCAAGAAGCCTGGGGAAGCTAGGGAAACCCACCAACCAGACTGCAGTGAGCTGGGGCATTCTTGCAGAAGATGTGAGAGGAGGCCCAGCACACTTGCCTTGTAACCCCCTCCTGCAGCTCAGCCATACTCATGTCCTGTTTCAGGGAGCAGTGCAGTGCACGTGGTGTTCTGGGCCCTTCACCTGACTATTTGAGTCTCTACATAAAAAAAAAAAAAAAATGGACCCAACCCTTGGCCCTTGCCCTTTAGCTCCCACATTGCTCTAGGTCCACATGGATGGGAGGGCAGCCCCCAAGATCTGTGGAATGCACTCGTCCTTCTCATGCTTTCTGAAGCTTTTGTTTGTTTATCCTTCACACATGGTCTGCTGCTGAGACTGCCAGAGTGGGGTTCTCACTTCTTTCTTTTGGTGTGTAAAAAGCACAGACATGTCATGTTTATTATTGTTGAGTTTTTCTCAGCTAAGCTGAAGACATACATCAAGATGGTTTTACTCAGGGGACTGAGTTCAGACATTTCACAACATATAAATAATGGTCTTTAACATGAGCCACTTATTCTGTCTTTCTTGTTTATGAACAATTTTTCTTATTTAATTTTAATAAAATGACAAATGCACAGTTTGTGGGCTTAGGATCTAATTGTAGATTCTTGACCTAATCTCATGCATTGTTGGCACTGGGAAAATTTCCTTCAAAATGGTGGTTAAATCTTGCTGAATCCCATTGTGTGCCTACCACACACTGCAGAAGGTGCTGGGGGTGTCCTGGTCAAGACAAAGATCAACAATGTCCACTTTGGGTTCAATCACAGTACATTCTTTCAGTTTGGTCTGAAATGAACTTGTGTAACAACTATTTGTGTAGCTTGAATTAGCAAGCCAAAGGAACTTCAATAAATCATAAAGCCATAAACTAATTTCTCCTGGAGAACCTTAATCCTAGATCTTTTTAAAACTCACTGGCCATTCAGTCTCTGACTTGGAGCTTCTATTAGTTTTTCAAACATAATACATCATACTTTCTGGAAAAGGGTTGTGTGCAATGGCTACTCTGACCTCCCAGATTTTGGCATCTCAAAATGCCTAGAGGCATGTCTGAACGAAAACTTGTACAGCAGAGTCTTTCCTTGTTACAGCCAGCCTGCTTCCTCTAAAGTTCACATGTTCTCCCCGAAAACATGTGGTATCTATGTGAATCAGTAATTTTGCAAAAGTCATGATTTAATTTAATAATGTTGATTTTGGTTGCCCTGACCATCCAAATGAACATTTTCCGAGCTCTAAAATGAAATTGAAAGCTATTTTCTCTTCACCTTATTTCCATAACTTTGCAGACTCCGATTTGGCGCAAAGGAAAATTGCCAAAATGCAAAACATTTGGGACATGACACAAAAAAACTCAGGAGGCATTATTAAGCATTTAGCATCTAAAGGTTCCAGATTTTAATCCAACGTATTATTTACTAATGTTTTGGAGCCAGGCAGACTTGGACTTGCATCCCACTCTTGCCACCATTAGTCATATCCCTGAGCAAATGCTTTTCTTA
Source organism: Mirounga leonina (assembly GCF_011800145.1). NCBI lineage: Eukaryota > Metazoa > Chordata > Mammalia > Carnivora > Phocidae > Mirounga > Mirounga leonina. The sequence goes on from NW_023270415.1 coordinate 1,609,522, forward strand.
TCCAGGTATCCTCTTTGGAAACACGAAGCAAATAGGCACCTACCTCCTAGGACTATGGCTACAACACCAGTGCCTGGTACACAGTAGGTGCTCAGTATGGGCAAATTTGACTAATTGTGGTGTTTTGGGCTCTGTTCCTTTCTTCCATCCATGTGATCTACCAAATTTAAGAAATTGGATCCCTTAAATACCAATCACCATGTGTTCATAGTCAGTGGACTTTTTCTCCTAAGAAAGGAGGGGAGAATGGGGGCATGTTGGAGACTGAGGTATGGTATAATGATGGAAGGAACAGAAAGTTGGGTCAGGCTAAATTTACTGATATGGGCTTATTAAGCAGACATTGTGCATTGGTGAGTTAGGGCTCTAACACATTATTTGGTTGGCTGACCAAACAATGGACCACAGGATGGACCCCTGTGAGAGAATTGGAAATCCCAGACACACCTTGGTTTACTGTAGAGTAATTCAAAGACTTAGGGAGATTGAGATGTCAAAGTGGATATGTCATTTGTCACCCATGCTGAGAGGGTCCAAAGGCATACCTTTCATAACCATGAGAAATAACTTAGGAGGGGAGCCTGGCACTGTTGAAGAGTTCTGTGTTTGCTCTGCTCTGTAGGCCAGACCTCAGTGGGAACTGTAGCCACTCAACTGGAAAACCTAAAAGTAATGGGGGTAATTGGATCCTGGGGCTGCAGGAGCCAAGAGGTGGCCCTCAGCCACCAAACACAAGGAGAGTGTGGTGACCATCATAGATACTAGAGTCAAAGCAGCTAACAGAATGGTATGATCGTGTAGATCATATGGTGTTGGTTCATTGATTGTGGTATTCCTAGAGGTGAAATAGATGGGAGACCTGTTAAATTCTTACTTGATCTGTATCAGCAGAAAAATTCAAGGTCAAGCAAACAAAAGTTTAACCTGATTTTTTTTTTTTAAGATTTTATTTATTTATTTGTCAGAAAGAGCGTGTGAGAGAGTACAAACAGGGGAAGGGGAAGGCAGAGCAGGCAGAGGGAGAAGCAGGCTCCCCGCTGAGCAGGGAGCTAGATGCAGGACTCGCTCCCAGGACCCTGGGATCATAACTTGAGCCAAAGGCAGACACTTAACTGACTGAGCCACCCATGTGTCCCTAACCTGAATCTTAAAAACAGAGAGTAACAGCCTCCTGATTCTCAGACTTGAGCCAGGTCACAGACCCAGAACCCCTTGAATGAAAAGGAGGTGCGGTCCCCTCTAGGAAGGACCTTGGTACACTGCCACTTGTGAGTTAGAAAGGGCTCTAACATTTTGTTTGGTTCATTTTATACCATTGATCCTTTTTCTAGTCTTCCCAAAGGTACACGCAGCCTTTAGATTTGAGCTGCAGATTGGTCTCCTAGGTCTGCAGCCTGCTGGCCCATCCTATACAGATTTTGGACTTGCTGTCTCCATAATCAGGTGAGTAACTGTCCCTCTCAGCACACATCCTATTGGTTCTGTTGCCTGGAGAACCCTGACTAATATAGATGTAGTAGAGTTATACACAAAGCCAGGGGCCAACTATTAGTGCCCAACACCCCAGACTGAGAGTGTGCCCATCTCTGTCTCCCATGCTCTGTCGTGGCTCCTCCCAGGCTCTCTCTGCTTGACAATGACCACCTCCTTCGGTCCCCGGTCCTTGCTACATTGTATCCTTTCCCATGGCCCTGTGGGCCTTAGTGTCCTCTTCCTTCTTTTTCATTATCTCTATAGCATGTCTCATCATTCAATATACTATATATTTTATTGGTTATTTTGTTTTTTTATCTGGTTCTTAACCCCAGACCATAAGCTCAATAAGGGTAGATTTTGTTTTGTTTTATTTTGTTTTGTTCACCTTGTATCCCAGTCTCTAGATAGTGCTGGGTACTTAATAGGTATTCACCATTAAATGAATAAATCCTCTTTTGTAATGGTTATTTCTCTCAGAGACCAGATTTCTCTCTTTCTTTCTCCCTTTTTCTTTTCTTTTCTTTCTTTTTCTTTCTTTCTTTCTTCTCTTTCTTTTTCTTTCTTCCTTCCTTCCTTTCTTCTTTCTTTCTCCATCATCCCTCCCTCCCTCTCCCTCCCTCTTTCTTTCTCCTTCCCCCCTCTCTCTCCCCCTTTCTCTCTCTTCCTTCCTTCCTTTTCTCTCTCTTTCCTTTTTTCTTTCTTTCTTCTTTCTTTCTCTTTCCTTTTTCTTTCTTTCTCTCTCTTTCTTTTCTTTCTTTCTTTCTTTCTTTCTTTCTTTCTTTCTTTCTTTCTTTCTTTCTT
>NW_023270415.1:1611808-1688285 GCF_011800145.1 Mirounga leonina
CTTTCTTTCTTTCTTTCTTTCTTTCTTTCTTTCTTTCTTTCTTTCTTTCTTCTTTCTTTCTTTTCTTTCCTTCCTTCCTTCTTCCTTTCTTTCTCTCTTTCACTCTCTCTCTCTCTTTCTCTCTCTTTCTTTCTTTCTAAAATATACCAAGCTTTTTTTGGAGATGAATAGTGGTAATGATTGTACACTAATGTGAATGTACTTAATGCCACTGAACTGTACACTTAAAAATGATAAATTTTATGTTATGTATATTTTACCACAATTAAGAAAGAAATCATCTTGTTACTGCACAGGCACCAAAAGATCAATGTGTAATGCTACATCTCTAAAAGTAGTGTTCTGCCCATCACCACTGGGGAAGTTGGTCCAAATGTAACTGATGACACATGTGCATGGTGGGAGGCCACAGTGGCTTCTGGGAGCCATTGGTTCATTCTAAATAAAGCAGATTCACTAAAGGAAAAAAAATGAGCTGCAATTGCAGAAAATGTTCCTGAACACACGATTACTGTATTAAGTTCCCTTGAACCATGAGCTCTTATTACATGAGTCCTTTGCCTATGTCCGGAACTCTATCTTGTGGTCAAAAAAGGGAAAATTTTGTTAAAACTTTGAGGATATATATTGCATATAGGGAGAAAGAGGCCAATTTTTAAAAAGTGTCTCAAATCGCTTGAAAAAAATAGCTATCCCTGATACCCTCAGAGAGACTGGGCAGAAATCACCGTATGGCTCTAACAGCCCCCTCTTTTGTGTGGGCTCCGTTTAAACCACACGGCTTTAAGGTTGCAAAGTGGGTGTGGCTTATAAATACCCAAATTACAGCAGCAAGTCTGCATGAATGATTTTTTCCCCTTTGTAATAATAATGTCAGGACTGTTATTATACTTGGCTCCATGGGGGAATTGGAAGTGTTTCTCTGAAGGGAAGTGCTTCCAGCTCTATAGCTCTTTCAAGAGCTCCATTCCCATGTACTTGCTGGAAACTTTCAGGAAACCACATTCCTTTTCACGTCCCCATTTAGCAATGTGATCTCTCCCAGCCAGAATGCTTCCCAGACCACCTCATCAACCGGGCCTGGGAATGGAATGCGACCATGAGGGGCTATGCATTGCATTGGGGTTTAGGTCTTGTTTCCATGTTGTGTTTGTGAGTAAGAGAGGAAAGGAATGATTTCTTTCCTCCTGAGAATATTTTGTCAACCCCCAGCATATTTCAAAGGATTCAAAGTCTCTAATGAATCAAAGGATTCAAAGTCTCTAATCTGGGGATGAGGCCAGTGGAACCTGAGATGACAATGAGATCAAATTCTGTCTCAAAGTGGCCAGAGTTGGCCTGGATTTTAGGTCAAGAGGCATTTGACAAGTGTCAGGAAAATCCATAAGAATCTTACTGTAATTCTCTGTAACTTCTTTTGGAAATGATCAGACCAAAGGAAATTAACTGTAAGAAGAGTGAGGTGGTGATCCTTTATTTTAAGATTTAATAAAAAAAAAAAAAAAGTGGGGGTGGGGAGGGAAGGAGAAAAAGAATAATCAATTTTTGAAAAACAAGGTAGGGATTGTGAATATTATGATTTACTTTATATAATTTAAAAAATAAAGGAAAGCAAATCTCAACACAAAGCAAGATATCCAACAAATTATTACATACCGTCCTATGTCACCAGTAAATTTTGCCACTGAAACACTTGGCCATAATAAAATTCCCTACCACATGGGGAATAGTCTCAGTGGGTTGGCCTTTTGATTTTCTGTGTGTGTGTGTGTTTTAATATTTAATTAGGTAAGTGTATGTGGGGAGTTTTGGTAGAATGGGAGATGAGATGGCAGGAGTAATAATATTCAAAGGGGCAACAATATTTAATGGTCAGATACAGCACAGGTTTTATTTTTTCAAGCATGTATTTGATCCAACTACTTAGTATTCTATACAGTATACAATTAAAATTTGTTTTCTCCCTGACTAAAACCTGTAAACTGAAATCATGTCAGTTGTCAAAGATGTCTAGGTAGCACCAGAAAATATAGAAAAAGCCCCGTTAGTACCTAAAGTACTCTCTGTGGTAACTATTCTGACTTGAGAATCTGCTTCTTAGCAGAGAAATAACTGGAGACAAAGAAATCTGTTTGTAGAGTAATAGAATCCAGTACTTACTAGAAAAGTGATAGCAGAGAAGCAACTGCTTGTGTCTCTTACCTCAATACATTCTTTTTTTTTTATTTTTTATTTTTAAAATATTTTATTTATTTATTTGACATAAAGGGACAAAGCAAGAGAAGGAGCACAAGCAGCAGGGAGTGGAAGAGGGAGAAGCAGGCTTCCCGCTGAGCAGGAAGCCCGATGCAAGGCTCCATCCCAGGCCCCTGGGATCATGACCTGAGCCAAAGGAGACGCTTAACGACTGAGCCACCAAGGCGCCCCTCAATACATTCTTTAATCATAAGCTTCTGTTAAGTTCCACAGAGGTTTTTATACATTTTTGAGAGTTTGTTGTTATTTAGATCCATACACTTGTTTATCAGTGTCTTAGATCACTAATGCCTCTTGCGTCTTTCCTCTGGTTTCATCCCCCACCTTTTCAATATGCATCCTTAGCAGTTATTTCAGTGAAGGTCTGTACTGATAAACTCTTCTTACTCTGAAAAAGTTGTTATTTTCTCTCACTCTTAATAGTTTAGCTCATATAGAATTCAGGTCAATCATTTTCTCTCAACACTTAGAAGATATTATTCCATTGTCTCCTGGTATCTTTCTTTTGAGGAATACACTCTCAATTTAAATGTCTTTTCTCTGTGGTTACTTTTAACATTTTTTTCTCTCCTTAGTGTTCTGAATGTGTCTAGGTATGGATTTATTTTTAACCTTTCTGGTTGGGACCTGGTGAGATTCTTCATTCTCAGTGTTTTCCTTTGGATTTGAAAGTTTTGGGGCACCTGCGTGGCTCAACCAGTTGAGTGTCTGCCTTCTGCCTAAGTCATGATCCCAGCGTCCTGGGATCAAGCCCTGTGTAGGGCTCCCTGCTCGCGGGGAGCCTGCTTCTCCCTCTCCCTCTGCCTGCTTCTCTTCCTGCGTGTGCTCTATCAAATAAATAAATAAAATCTTTTTTTTTAAAAAAGAAATTTTCAGGGACTTTCTCTTTAAACTATTGTCTCATCTCCACTCTATGATTTCCTTCTTATCTCTTTTTATCAACTAGAAAGATTACATCTGATGCATCTGATAGTAAACACAACTTAGAGGCATTTATTTCTCCTCACATGACTAGATGTCTGGAGGTAGGCAGCTAAGACCCTTTCAGCTTTCTGCTTCATCATCCTTTGTGTATTCCTAAGACACCTGTTCCACTTCTAGCATGGTTCATATGTCCACACAGATAGAATGGTGGGTGGGGAGAGGGGGGGAGAAAGAAGATTTTAAAGAACATCCTTAGGAACTTCACTTGGGAACTTCTGCTTCTATTTTATTGAACAAAATTGTGTTACTTAGTTATCCTTTTCTTTGGGTGTGCTAGAAGATAATGTTTTTAGCTGGACATACTGTCATCCCAAACACATCAGCAATCTACGAGTAAAGATAACAGAATATAAGCCATAAGCAGGATCTGTCCCGGCATGTGCTCTGTACTTCATCTCATGTCTGTCATGGCTACGTTTATGTTACTACCTCTTTATCTCTCTCTGTCTCTAGATTCTGGGTGACTTCCTCAGATATACATTCCAGTTCATTAATTCTTTCTTTACCTATGTCTAATGTGGTGTTTAAATGAATCATGAATTTTTAATTTGTGCTTCTTACTATATATTTTTTAAATAAAAGTTCTACTTTTTTCAAAGCTACCTATTCTTCTTTTAAAATATCTTTCTTATTTCTGCATGGATTTCATTTTCTTTTTTAACTTCTCAGTAATTTTAAAATATTTATTTTATAACTCACTTGGGAATATTGTTCTATTTTTTCAAGTTTCTGGTGTTTTCTATGTCTGCTGACTCATTTGTGATACTTTCTTACATATTATGAAATTTTTGATTATGAGATTCTCTTTTGAGACAATTTTTTCTCCTGCAATCCTGTGTGGTCTTGATTGAAAGAATGTCCCTGAGAGCAGTTTTCCCTTGCTTCTCAAAGGCCCTCAGAGATTCCTGAATGATGAGGATATCAGATCATGCAAGGCACTATTGAAAGTTTCCTATTGATCATGGGAGCCTTTCAGTACAACCAAGTCTAGGCAGTTAGCATGGGGACTGGGCTTGGCACAGAGATTGGGAGGTTCTGGGGGAAAGGAGAGTCATGTCAACATTGATCCAGTGAGATATTTTTACTAACATAAAAATGAAGAACAAAAAGCTACAAACCAAAAGGGAATTCAAGATACCATTTTTTTTAGTCCTTAAACTCAGGACCAAGGTACCTAAACATCTGTGGCAGCCTCTTGTCCTAGCTTTGGAGACTGCCACTTGCCACAAGTAAGAATTAATGTTGGGAAAATAAAATTATCCAAAATTTCATTGATTGAACTCTCTGTGGCCTTTCAAAAGTGGCAGTGTATTCTTACTCACTACTTTCGCACCTGCCCACCCACTGTGGACAAGGCACTGTGTTGTCGTGGTGGGCAGAGATGAATGAGACAGAGTTTTGTTCTCAAGTATGGAGGCAAATGCACAAACAAATCAGTCTAATGTAATTCGTGCATAGCTAGAGGACTAAGGGGCAAAAAGGATAGGAGGGCTTGGCTTTGGTGAAGACTTCATGAGGAAGTAGCACTTAGGCTAAGTCTTGAAAGATAAGCACAACTGTGGTAGGTGAATAGATCATGCAGCCAGTTAGCAAGTTATGAATACAAGAGAAGGAGGAGATTTTCTTTTTCGAGAAATTAATGATTTGAGTTTTGAACATGGTAGGTTTGAGTGCTTATGGAATATCTAGTAGACAGTTGGAGTTTTGCAATTCTGGAACTCAAAAGGATGGGAGTTAGAACTGGTCTGGAAATCATTGTCATACTGAGTGAACGATGGCACTCAGGACTGGGGAAGTGATGGAGGCACTCAGTGTGGCTATGGGGAGAGGAAGAAAGAGAGAGAGAGAAGAGAGAGGGGGAGAGGAGAGAGGAGTGCAGGGAAGGTATAACATACAAGGTTAGCAAAAGCCAGAGAAAAAGAGACATAAGGAGAACAGGATGAGTGCCATTGCACAATGAAGATGAGAGGGTCTCACGAACAGATGGAATAGTCATCAGTATTAGATGCTGCAAAGAAATCAAGTAGGAAGAAAATCGAAAGAGTCTTTTTAAAAAAGATTTTATTTATTTATTTGACAGAGAGAGACATAGCGATAGAGGGAACATAAGTAGGGGGAGTGGGAGAGGGAGAAGCAGGCTTCCCATGGAGCAAAGAGCCCAGTGTGGAACTCAATCTCAGAACCCTGAGATCATGACCTGAGCCGAAGGCAGACACTTAACTGACTGAGCCACCCAGGTGCCCCTCGAAAGAGTTTTTTTTTTAATTAACATATAATGTATTTTTTGTTTCAGGGCCTTTGAAAGAGTCTTGAAGTGGCAATTTCTGGAAGCCTTAGTAAGACAATAAGTTGTTGCAAGCATTTTCCAATAGTTGCCAGAGGCACTGCAAGGAAGAGGAGAGACAGAACTCAGAGTTGGGGGTGCTAAGCCCCATGGTGTCCCCCTCACACAAGTGAGCTCTAAAGCAGAATGGCAAAGCACTTGGACCAATTTACTGTTTCTGGACTTGGTTCTCTGTAGGAGGATTTATAGAGAGCACACTGCCAGACATGTGGAAGGCTCCCCAAAATCTTTGCTCTCTTTCGCTTGTGTGTGTGTTAAAGGCAGAGATTGCAAGGTAGGAAGGAGGAAAAGGATTAGCTTGGAAGGGAGAACCAGGCACATCCCCCTCAGCACAGAAGGGAGTGAGGAAGGACACAGACCCCTGAGGTTGGTGGTGAAGGAGAGAGGAACAGGCACCTGCTGGACCTGGAGCATCATGGGAACTAGGGGTGCATGCAGGGGAGGATTGTCACCCTGAGGAGGGGGAGAGGGGCAGCCTGGGGTGCTGTAAGGCATTTCTGGGAGACATCGAGGAGGACCCTCGATGAAGGTGGGAGCGTGACTCTGGAATGGTTCTGATGTCTAAGATGACCTTGCCATCATCCTGGTCATGGCATTCTCCTATGGTCCCCTGCTAAGTGATTAGTAGATGACAGGTGCTCAAGAGAGGTAGAGTCAGGAAAGAAGGGACAGCATTTCCCACAAAGCTCCTCTCCTGGAGCACCGTCCACACCCTTCACTGGATTCCACCTTCCTCCTGCATCCCATCCCTCTGGGCTTTTCCCTGTTCTCACAAACAGCTGTGTAAGCTGGCTGCTTTCTGTTCCTTTCCCACCTCAGGGCCTTTGCACCAGCTGTCCTTGCTGCATGGAGTAAGCTCCTCTTAGCTTGGCCAGATTGGTTCCTTTCCATTCTGATCTCATTTCCAATGTCCCCCCCACCGCCCCCCACCACAGAGGTTGTCCCTGACAAGCCCCTTTAAAGTAGCTTTCCTATACCACTCTATCACAAGGGTCTGTTTACTTCACTTTGTAACACTTCCATCTGATATTCTTATTTGTTTATTAACATACTATCTATGTCCATTTTCCCCCATAAGACTGTAAGGCCTGTGAGAGGAGAGACTTTTTTTTGTCTTAGTCATTGTAGTATGTCCAGAACAGAGAAAAATATTGAGCATATACTGATATAAATGATTCACTGTGTGAATGAAATGGCATGTCTGGTTTCTAACATGGGTAAGGAAGTCAGCTCCCCACTGAGCTGTCACTCTGGGGGTCCAGGTACACAGGAGTGGCCAGTGGTCTGGGGAGTGCTCTGCTCTTCGGAACCTCCTTATGAGCCTCTGGCCAATCCCAGGCTCCAAGCTTTCCATCATGCCAGTCAGGATTCTTCTTATTTTCTTATTTCCTTTAAAATTTTTTTTTTTTACAGAGGAGACAAATAATTTTTTTTTTAATTTTTTACACATAACATCTACAGAATTTATTTATCATATCTGTCTTGAATTACTTAAAAAGCAAAGCAGCTGTCCTCTCATGTCTTTCTGGATTATTACTCAATCTGGTTTGCTTCACCAGAAGAATCTCTACGTCAATCAGATTGTGTCTTTTTTGCTTTGTATTATGCAGATGTGGAATCATCTTAAGGTTAAAAAAGGAAAGAATAGAGAAAGAAAGAAAAGAGAGAAGCATTCCGAATTCATACCAGCCCACACCTTCATTCTCTTCTTCATTTCTATGACTTAGCCAAGTAACTAAGAAAGTGTGATACTTAGGATGTAACATCACTTCCTTGACAAACAAAGTGAGCATCTCACTTTTCAAGTTTCCCTTCTCCCCAGTGGGAGCAATTGCCTGGGTACAGGGTCAGCAGATTTAGCCCGAGTTTCACATGGAAATCTCCACAAATACCTTAGTAACAGACACCCTGAAATGCTTGCCCGCACAGAGCACGTGCATTTACTAAGAAACTTAACACAGATCCTTACTTTTTTGCTCTCTATGTGTATTCTTGCAGAGCTGCTCTATTTATAGAAGAGAAGCTTTTTTGTAGCATCTATTTTATACAGAAACGTTTGTACTGGAAAACATGAACTAGACTCTGAAGAGTTTCACAGTATTTCTAAGTGGGTAGTGTCTTTCACTTGCTTCCCGGGTTTTCAGCTGTCGCCCTTTCTGCACACCGACTTCCTGGCCCTGAGAGAGCCCTGGGAGCAGAGCAGTACTCGTGTGAAACCCTCACCCAGCCAGACTCTGCTTGGGGGGTGTCTGCAGCCAAAGACCAACTGAGGCCAGGCAGCACCTGAAGAATGCCTTTCAGAGAAAGACATTTCCGCTGTCTTCAGAAGGGAGCGTCCCTTTGTTCTCTTTCCAGAAGGTCACATGGCCAGCCAGCCTCCAACAGAGCAGAAGAAATTCCTCAGGAGTTCCCTTGAATTGTGCTTCTGTTCTGTATCAGGCCACAAGTGGTCGGCGCACTGTTTACAAGATACCCTGTGGCTTCTCAGAGTGACCTGGTTTCAGAGAGCGGGTCCCAGGTGAAACATGAAAGCTGTCCAGGCGTCCAAGGCCTTTGTCTGTGAGGCATGTCAGACCATTTGATTCAGAGAAAATCTGTGCCTTGGGAAAGGAGTTTGCACAATGGAGTTCCTCGATTCGTTAAGGAATCTGGCGGACTGTTAATTTGTGCAGGCTAATAAGGCTCCAGTAATCCCTCTGCCTGATAAAAACAAAAACAAAAACAAAAACAAAAACAAACACCCTTCCAATCATTTGGTACTTAGAAAGCACAAGATCCCAGGAAGGAGAAAAGTCGTTATTTTTGCTTCTACAGAAAAATCAATATGAACACATTTCCCCTCTTCTTTTCTGTTACTTTTTTTTCCCTGGAGTTCATCTGTAGGCAAACACATTTTAAGTCATTTTGACAAGAGAGCAATTGGATCTTTTCCGTGTTGTTGGAGGAGAAAAACACCAGCTGAGTAAGAGTTTAAAGTTCTGTTAAGGGAGTAGAGCAGAAGTTGTTTTTCTTAATTAAAAAGTATAGAGTCAGATTTGATTCCCCTTCATCTCCTCTCCACCTGTTAAATAATCCAATTAATTTTTAAAAAGAAATGTCATGAATACATGAAGGAAAAGTTTTACTTTGTACACTGCTTAAAAATGCACCTTTCCACCTGTCCTGGGACACCCAGTTTCAGAATTGTCTCTGTTGGATGTGTGCACTTACTTGCAATAGGTTTGGGAAATGTTGGAAAATGTGAACTGTATATTCTGCTTGGACATTACAAAGATTGTTCTCCGCAGTTCCACAGCCCTCATGGAAGACAGAGCCTGAACTTCGTGGGAGAATAACATCATGATATAAATGAAAGACGAAGAGCATGCAAGAGATAGAGATGAAAGGAAAATGAGAGAGGACATCCTAGCAGCAGAGCTCTGTCCTCAAGTCCCATTAAAGGAAAACACCAGAGTTAATGAGAGTGCTGAGCCCTCTTTATCCCGTATTTATTTTGGCCAGATGTCAGCCTTCCATATGAAGATTGGAGGAACATAGGAAATGCCAATTCCTGAGTTGCAGAGCTCCCGCATCTGATGGCTACCAACCTGTAGCATGCAAATAGTGGAAGAGCCTCCTTTAGTAACTCATGATGCAATTTCCTCCACATTAAATGTTTTCATTTCATGGTTCTCAAAAACGAAGTATGCTTTAATATAATTCGAGGCCTCAAATTCTGCATACATGTTCTCAATCAGTGATGAAAGGATCGGATTCTCCATCGAGCTAGTTGTAAACAAGCATGTCCTCTGTTGCACTTTTAAAGATATTACCTCTCTCTCCCAAAAGGTGACAATTAGTGCATAACTTCCAAGTATTTTCTGAGCTGTTCTTCGTTTACTGCAATCTAAAATTGCTCAGAAGTACCATTTTGAACCAAAACACCAACAACAATATTGTACCTAGGAAAAGTTTTTATATGCTGCTCACTTATTTCAACTATTCATCTCTAGTTTCCTAAAATGCAGGTAAGAAGCAATATGATTACGATTTTATTTTAAATGTGGCAAGTTAAAAACTAAAAGAATTTACCTGAAGTCACATAGTATTTCAGCAAGGAAAGGAAAGCCCCAACTCTGCCTCTTTGTGTTGTTCCTCATGTAGCCTATATGGACAAAATAAGGTTTGCCTATAATGTAGTCCTTTAGAATTTTTTCCTAAGGTCTTGATTTCTGTGTGTTTGTTACCTAACACTATACAAGAAAGATTAGTGGACAAAGATTTTGTTTCCAAAAGGTGTTGGTGATAAGAAGTCTGATTTTGATTGCATGATACTCTTTATACCTAATTACCTTCAACAAAACAGACATTCTGCTTACATTCTATGACATAGGTTTATGCCTGGCTTTACACTCTCTTTATGCTCAGGCTGCTGTCAAGAGCAAATGACAAGCTTGTATGTATCCACATACATCCATGCCTCCATGGATAGGGTGGTCAGTATTTTCAGGAAGCTGTCCTTACAACATTTATAGAAACACAGTGTGTCATTAGGAAAGCCCTGCGACATTTTAACATTGCAGATGCGGTTTTGGGAGGAGCCCTGCAAGGTCAGATGCATCAGGTATATTGCATAGGATGCTAGCAAGTGGGGACTTAGCCCCAGGGCACCTCTGCTGCTAGTGTAGGCTAATCATTTCACCTATTTCAGCCTTCATCTTCTCGTGTATAAAAGAAGCTGCGGGTGTTAGAAATGCACAGGCACAATGCCAAAGCCCCTCCATCTCAAGATTGGGGAGGGTTTAGTGGGCTGAGCTCTGAGCTCAGCCTTAGACAGGGCAGGTTTCAGCATGCCCCAGCCTGGCCTGTCCTACAGAGTGGGCTGGACGGTGGGTAAGTTGGGCTGGCCATGCAAAGGCATGCTTGGAAAGCCAGGGCTTACCCCGGGCACTGTGAATATTAGCCCTAATCTGCAGTTCACGTCCTAGCTACTGGGAGCCCAGCAGGACACAGTATGGCATTTTGGTAAGAGCCTGGGCTTTGGACCTTGGCAAGGGACAGACTAGATGTTAAATCCATGATCTGTCACAGTGAGTCAACCTCTCAGGGTGCTCATCTAAAAATGGGGATAATAGTACTGACCTCACAAAATTGCTCTGAAAATGAAACAGATATGAGACACACTTTAATATATAACAAGTATCTTGTAAATGTTCCTTCCTTCTCAGTGCTTGGGGTTTTGGTCTGCCGAGTGCTTGGTCTTAGAGCCTCAGGGACATCCAGCAGGGCTGGGGAGGCAGGACCCATGTAGCCAGCTGATGACCCTTCCAGCTCTGACTTCCTTGTTAACCTTTTGAGGCCAGATGTGGTCCTCGGGACCATTTTGAAGGCTTTGCTGGGGAGATTCCTGTTTGGTGGCAACATACTGGGCTGAGGTCAAGCAGGTGTTAATGCTGACAGTGTAGCTGGGACCTTCCTTGGGAACTAAGGGAGGACCTGAGGGTCAAGGACAGGGAGAGGCGGGCACACTGTGCTGCTTCTGTTCCTTCAGCTTTCCTTCTTGAGGCCTAGAAATGCTAGAATGAAGAGGAGGACTCACTCTTGGCTTTTAACCTTGAGACGTAAATGCAGACACAGCCCTTGGTTCCTGTTACATTGTAGTGAGTAACATCTTGGTACATTCACCCTGGAAGCATGCTTCCCTGTTAAATGTGGCACATGCAGTTTGTCCGGAGATGGTCTGACTAATATTCTTTGCAACTAGTAAAGAGGGTGTAGATGCTGTCACAGTGCATGAAGATTTTATCTTGGCTGGGGAAGGAGTTCACAGTGACCAGAGCATTGACCCTCATGCAGCCTCCTTCGTGTGGGTGCTGGCCCCCTCCCAAGGCACAATCCCACTTATAGGACATTCTTGCTCAACCTCAGTCCTGGGAGGGGAGCAGAGGGAGGAGTGGCTGGCCCACTGGAGGAAGGGACTGACAGTGCAAGGCACATAGTTGGTACTAACGAAGCACTTTCTGAACAAAGGCTTGGGTACAGCACAGAGAGCTGCACAACCCCTGCTCATCGTTGTGAAGCTCCAGTATTATTCAGGTATCAGCTCAAAGGGTGGAGGCCTCATCGCTACTGAGCCAAGGACTCTATTATATCTTCCTATGTATGTCCTTTTTAGTTCTCCTACCATCATACAATCTGTGAGGTGTGTTTACTTGTTTATTGTCTATTTGCCCCTCCTACTAGAGGGCAAACTCTGTCCCACAATATAAGAGAGATTTCCTCATCTTATTCAATACCTAGAATGCTACCTTGTCCAAAGTAGGCACTCCATAAATGTTTGCTGAAATTTTTAAAGTGACTTATGATGATCATTAGATACACAAATGTGAAATGCAGCAATACATCAATTACCTAGAAGTCTAAATTTCAGCAACATGAATCCTCTGGAAAATGTCTTTGAACGCAGAAATGAAAAAGCACTTATGTCTGAAGTATCAAGAAAAAACTCCTTACACATGAAACTAGTACTCCACTCTTTCAATCTTGATAGCGGGCTACACTGACTTCTAGTAGCATAAAAGCCTTAAACCGAGTTATCTCATTTTCTAGTCTATATCAGAGAAGTAAATATGAATGGTGTTGGAGGTAGACACTTATGTGACAGTTTTCTGCCAGACTAGGGAGAGAAGTCAGCATAGGGTTCCGTGAACACATAAGATAGTCAGAGAACTTCTACTTATGACCCAGAGTCCTCCAGAATCCTGCAGTAAACAAAGGGGAAAATAGATGGTTCACTGGAACATACATTTAAGGCCTATAGAAGTACTTTTAAAAAATTATTTATTTATTTCAGAGAAAGGGAGAGAAGGTGGGTAGAGGGGCAGAGAGAGAGAGAATCTCCAGCAGACTCCCCACTGAATGTGGAGCCCTACCTCACAACCTTGAGATCATGACCTGAGCTGAAATCAAGAGTCCAGTGCTTAACTGACTGAGCCACCCAGACGCCCCAGCCTATAGAAGTACTTTAATCACGTATTGTTACTTTATAGCTGGAGGCACTTGAAAAAGTAAGCTTCACTTCTCTGGTGGTCATTTTGTTATTTTTCCATTGCTGTTGATTTTGTTGACAGTGTTCATTTTGTCTTGAAGAGAAAGTATGTTGTTGCCTTTGAATTCCCATATGAATATACTTCTTTTAATATTTAAGGTTTTGTAATACTTGGACTTTACTAAATTACTTAGATATATCCCAGAGATTAGTTCTTGTCTATAGACAATTATATCTGGAATATGGCTGAGTTACCAAAAAAGACTGACAAATTTTAGTGTTGTAAACAAGGCTATGTGTGCCTAACACAGCTGTTCTTATTTTTAACTGCTTTTGTGTGAGAAAACAAAGAGAAATATTACATAAAGAACAGGATGTTTTGGATGTCCACCTCTACTGCATTACCTAATACTGTACTTGCAGATTTTGTAAGATTCATCTGCAGGTGTTGAGAGCATTAAAAATGTGTATTATTACACTCTAGGCACTGGTAACAAAGCAAAGTTGAAAACACAAGTGTGTTGGAGGTGATGCCAGGGGTAAGTCATATATTAGCTTGGATTGGAATGATGGTGCTGACTTAGTGTAGATAATTCACTCATGGGTTGTCTCCTACTTGTGTCATCATGGGCAGTGATCTAACTTTTGGGAGGGGGCTTGGTTTCTATATTCCTGAACTGGGGAATACGACCTGTCTGTGGCTGTTCTGTGAGGGCAACTGCACAATCACATGAGATGTTGGGTGGAGAGAACTTGGAACTGGGTGTCTCCCATGGGATTCATTCTTTGAATTTTTACTCAAAGACATCCCCACCTCTGAGTCAATTGTCTCAAGAACCTATGAGGTGGTGGAGAGAACTTGGAACACTTGGTGTCTCCCATGGGATTCATTCTTTGAATTTTTACTCAAAGACATCCTCACCTCTGAGTCAATTGTTGCAAGAACCTATGAGGTACCCATGTTTTACAGATGAGGAGTCTCACTTCCAAGGTCAATTTAGTGGGAGATGAATTTGGATCTTGTATCTCTCAGCTCCTGTTACTCAAAACAACATAGGTTGTAAGGTATAAAATTAAATAAGGCACAATTCTGTGACTATACTTCAGAGGGATAAAAACATGCCCTGCATCTGAGAATGGCAGAATTTAGGTCTCTTTGGACCTAAAATGTCAGAGCAATGTTGAAGAAGAACTCTCACTTTTCCAGTTAGAATGACACTGAGCATTTCTCAACAAGACAGACTGAACTTTAATAGCCTCTCCTTGTCAGGTTCTGGTCTACCAGAGTTTCACAAACCCCACGTCAAATGCACAATTTCAAGGAGCACAACATCCTGATTCAACAGTGGATTTGAGGCACAGCACCACCATTTTCTCCTAGGATATAAATATAGGTCCCAGCTTCCCTCAGCCCACTCAGTGATGTTTATGGAGAAGGGAAACAGAAAGCAAACTCATTGATTTAATACTAGTATCACTGCCACTCATTGACAACTACTCTGAGGGATAATGTGAGCATCATCTCATTTCCTCCTCTCAGAAACCTACTTACTGTGGTGCATAATCTTTAAAAGACAGATGGCCTGGATTGAAATCGTACTTCTCCCATCTCTGTGATCTGAGGCAGTTACTTAATCACTCTAAGCCTCAGTTGCCTCGTCTGTAACATGAGAGGGCTGCAGTGGGATGTAAGTTAGATCTGGCATAAGAAAGCCACCTAAGCAATGCTCACCACACAGTAAATGTTTGGTCACTGTCAACTGTTGCTTTAGTAGTAAAGCCTATCTTCCAAGTGGGAAAAGTGAGTTTCGAGAAGTGAAGTGATCTACTCAAAGTCACACAATTAGGCAGCTAGACTACTGGTTTCCCTCTTACACACAGTACTCATCCAAAGCTCACAACAAAGCCTACAACGCAGGAGGAAACTGAGGATTGGAACTTTGCCCTCTTTTGAGTGGGGCCTCCCCTTTTGACCCAGGCTTTTGCAAGCCTAAGGCCAGGGAAAGGCTTGGATTCTATGAGCAAAACCCTGACAGTTTCCATTTTCAACAGCTGTCATTTATTCTGACATCAGTTCTGAAGTCTCTGCATCTTACTCAAAGCAATCAGATACAGACCACAAATGAATAGTGCTACCGCATAATGGATAAAATGCTAGCCTTTGTTTTTTCTTTATAAAGCTCACCAAGATAAAATATTTTTCTTGAAATCATATGCTCATAATTCTCACTAACTACTTGGCAGAAGGTGACCATGGTCTGAGGGTAACAGTGATTTTTATTTTGGTTTATCTTTGCAAGGGGTTTGGGCCATCACTCATGCCTTGTGTAGTGTACACTAACTTCTAGTTTTGGTTAGAAGACCTGATTGCTAGGATTTTTGGCCAGGCTGCTGTGGATTCCATGCTGGCTCTTGCCTTGGTAGCTATGAAGTCAGAGAACACTATGGGAGTTTTGTGGAGATACTTTCTTGGGAGGGGAAAGACGTAGGCTTCTGTGTTAAATCAGGGTTTCTCACTGTGGCACTACTGACATTTTGGAAAAAGTCATTCTGTATTGAGGGGGAGGGGGCTGTCCTGTGCACTGTAGGAAGTTTAAGCAGCATCTTTGGTCTCCACCCGCTAGATGCCAGTAGGACCCCAATCATGACAACTAAAGTGTTTCTAGGCATTGCTAAATATCCTTTGGTGGATAAATTACAATTGAGAACTATTGTGTTCAAAGTTTGGAGTTCTTGGCTTTTCCAGGGTATTCAGAGATAGAGGGCTAAAATGCCAGCTGAGTCTGCATGCGGTAGGGAGGGACAAAGGATTATATGCATATTAAAATGCATAGTAAATAAATATAATGGCTATTTTGTCTATATAGGTATTCACATTGTGGCACATTTGGCTTTTTTTTTTTTTATGGTTAACTAAATTGTTTTGCAATGATCTTGTACATCCATAGGCATATTGGGCATTGTTTTTCACTGTTTAAAACACTTGTTATAGGTAAATATGTCTGATCCTTACACATATCACCCTCATCTCTTTAGAAAATAAATTCCACAAAAAAAGAAGAAATGTTTGGAATATGTATATATAATATGTTAACTGTCATATTAGGACTACTGTGTGGTTTTCATTTCTTCTGTCTTGGTTTCTTTGAAACCCAAAGCATGTTTACGTGGCTGGTCTGAATCTTCCTCCTTACCCCTACTGGGCAGAATTAAGACAACAGGAATAAGAAGAAAGAAAAAGAAAAAGAAAAAGAAAGGAGCAGATTTCTATGGCAGAATTAGAAGTGCCACCCAGTGTCCCTGGGACTCTTCCAGGCACAACCACTGTGTCTCAGGGTGTGTGTGTGTGTGTGGTTTGGACTTGGTTATGTTTGTCCCAGGCAGGCTTTTCAGTCTCCTTTACAGCCCAGAACAGAAAAGGGCAGTGAGGAAATGTACTGAACTGCTGCTGGGAAGATAGAGCTGCTTTGTGGAGCTTGTTTCAAGTGGGTTTTGTTTTGAATCTACAAGTTCATTCAAATCCAATCACAGCAAAATTCATAGATTGTGATGTCATGTGGATGGAAACCAAAAAAGGACTGTATAAGATGCTTTCTGCCAGATGTTACTCATGGCTTCAGGAAACTCCCCCACCCGCCAGTCTTTTTCTTTCTTGCTTTCTTTCTTTTCTTTCCCCCCTTTGCTTTCTGAGCCAAGACTTCAGGGCTGTGCTTTACTGAGCCTCACTTTCATTTACAGGTTTTTCTTTTTTTAATAGCCAGTGTGTCTAAGGCATGACATTTGTGCTACTACTTCTCTACACTTATATCACTAATTTATTTTCATATTAAAATGGGAATATATCCTTCTAATTGTATAGACAGCCATGTTGTCTAGGGCAGGGGAAGAGGGGGTAGGGCAGAAATTAATCAGTAACCAGGTTCACGTGTTTATTGTTTTAAAGCTAATTGGATTGAGAAGGTCCCTTTTGGATGGCCCTTGTGAAGTCCCATGATGCAACACTAACTTTCCCTAGCCTCTGGACAGACTGGAGAGTTCACTCTTTTTCATCACTGTGTGGTGGAGCTGGAGTTTAGTAAACCAGGGTTGTCATTGGGGATGACTTAAGGAAGGGATATACTGTAAGTCTTTTTAAGGGAAGGAGTGAGCCTCAGGCAACGGAAGGTTAAAGGAAGAGGATGGTTGAAGCCTCTGTCTTGGTTTCTTTGAAGTTCAGGGACCCAGGGCATGGATATGGAAGATCAGGGACCCAGGGCATGTGCCTTCATCCCTGTATCTGTCACACTAAGGATGTTGTGCTCGCTCAACACACTGTCTCTCTAACCTGGCCCAGCTTCTCCATTGCCCCCTCTGGATAGGAACTGTACCCACTCCCTCAGGATTGCTTTAGAACTAGGACCACTATTGCTTGCCTGTGCTGAGTATTTTCTACTTAGAGAAAATAAAATCCCATCTCCTCCTGATATAATTCCTGAATGATACCAAAGTGTAAGTGTGTGTTAGCTCAAACTATCAGACACAGGCAGTGGAATCTTAGTAATCTAATTAACAAATAAATAGAGAAGTGGCTTAGAAGTCAGACCTACTTAATGATCTTTGTCTCAGTCTAGACATCTGAGTGAGCTGAATTCCCAGGAGTACCACCAAATGATTTATTCACTCTCCCCGAATTGCCAAGGATGCTCAGATATCACCGGCTGTATGAGGTCCTCCTTGGTTTTTAGAGAATTACATACACCTTTTTCTGGGCTGTGGTGCTCACTAACTCTTATTACAATGCTTACCATTTTGTTTTACACTGTTTATGCCCATGTTCTCTTCCTAATGTCACATTTCAGAATGTGAGTTTCTTCAGAGAAGATAATGACTTCTTGAGAATCACCTTTACACTGCACACACTGATTGATGATTGACTCAATAAACGTGCCTGTAAAGTTCTGTTGAGAAAAGAATTAACAAATAAATGAGGATAAGTCCTCTTGTACAAGAGCCCTCCTGATTGCTCCGTTATTCTCAGTTTGAAAATGCTGTGATGTGGTAAGCTAGAGATAGATCAGAAGCACCCACACAGAAGAGACGGGAGGAGTGCTCACAATGCAAAAGTAATTCCATGGAATGACTGCAGTTGTTTAATGGCAATGAGTTCTCCATCTCCTCCCTCTTCCTCTCTCTCCTGAATTCCTCCTCCCTGTTCTTCTACCCTGTTCCTGTTTTCCAGCTTCTTCCTAAGAAAGAGACTATACTCAGTCTTTAAAGAGCTCAGCTTTATTTAATAACTAGTTATTGGGCACCTGTTATGTGTAAAGCACATGTTAGATGCACTGTGAGATGCCTCCAAACACTTTATAATCTAATTGTTCCTCAAGTTACACTGAAGACTTATATATCAGTGTGTATCTGCTGGTCATTTGTGCATGTGCTCGACAAACTGCCCTCAGTCACCTGTTACTTGTCAGGAGTTGTGCTGGGAATTGAGGATGATATACAGAGTTCTTTTATTTCAGGCAGAATGTCAGTTTTCCTGGCAGAAAGCACCCTCAAATTGGGTATTTTGAGGGGAGCATAAGCCTAGAGGAGGCTGTCAGCGGAAGCTGGAAACGGCCTGGCACCTGGGGAATAAAGATGTTGCAGGGAGACAAGCAGAGCATCAACAAAGTGGGCTGTGGATGGGGTCTCCCCAGTGATGTGTGGTGTGGGGGTGGGTCCTTGTGGAGGGCTGTAGACTTAATTTTGATTTTAAGGTTTGGCTAGAATTTCCCCTACTAGAGAGAAGGGAAGCGTTTAATCCTTCTTCTAGAAGCTGATGTGTAGAAGGACCAGCTCTCCAAGACAAGGTCTCCAGCAGGCTGGCCGTAGGGCTGCCCCCACAGTCAGGAGATGGGAGGACAAGGGTCTCCACCCAGGGGCATCTCCTGAGGGGACTGAAGGGCACAGTGGAAAAGCAGGTTGGCTCTGGCCATGCAGATTTTCAAGATTAAGAAACACAATCTTTTTCATATTAAAGCAGAGGGGAAGGACTGCAAGGCTTTGAACAGGGCATTCGGCTGTGCTGTAATGGTGGTGTGATTGGCATGGCAGGGCTGTGCTGAGTGGGCCATGAGTGGAGAGCTGCTGGCTGGCCTTGTCTACCCTCACATTTCCAAGCATGGGGCAGGGCCTGACACTCAGAGGGCTGCTACAGAAATTAGAACAGGAATGAGGGCCTGTGTTACTGAGAGTGTGATGTCATCTTTGGGAGAAGTTAGAGTCAGGACGGCTGAGTTAGTCGAGTTTTGGAAGGAAGATAACGCATTTGCTTGCTGAGGTACTGAATTTTGAATGATGATGTGAAATTCAAATGAAATGAAATGTCTCATTTCAGCCGGAAGAGTAAACCTGAGGAAGACGTCAAGATTTAAATTTCAAAGTCATTAGTATAGAGTACAAGATAATTGTTGAGGAATGCAATATGTAGAGAGAAGAGCAGAAGGCCCAGATCTCGGTCATGGGGTCAACCACCATCACGCAAGAGGTGAGGGATGGAAGCTTTAAAGAGGTGAGATGTCTGTCAGGAAGGGGTGTCCGGCAGAGACAGAGAAGCTGGAGGGAGCTTCATATAGAGAGAAGCAACAGAGAATTAGCAGTAGCTGGAACAGGCTTGCCAGAAAAAACACGATATTATGTTTGAGTCCTCAGTTCAGAAGAGACACAATCAATGTGTTGTGGATCCTGCCATTATTTCAGTGAGCCTAGGCACTGTGGCCCATGTGAGTGGTAGATCTGGGACTCAGATCACAAGGATTTTCCATTTAGTTTCTGATTATAACCTTTCCACTGACAGATTTCTAGCCATGTGTTATGAAGGTAAAAATCCTTCTAGATAAATAATTTTTACTATAATTAAGTCACACATGTGAAGATGTTTTGTGTTCAGGGAGTAGAGTATGTTCTTGATGTTTCTATAAGAATTCTTCATCTCTTATCCGGTTTAATGTTATTTTAAAATAGTGCTTGTGGTTTAATCATTTTTTGAGATCTTGCTACTAGATTTAAAAAATCTGTAGCTAGACGCCAAGATAATTTGCTCATATAATTGTTTTTGAAGCAGATCTTATGCAAGATATTTTGTACTGGTAAAGCTGCACAGTGCATCTGCTAACTTGTAGCCAGATACCAAGAAGGACCCCAGCTGATTAGCAAATTGTACCCTTGCCAGGGAGTGGATCTAAGGCACATGTGGCCTTCCTCATGACTCAGAGGAGGTGGGGACTAAAATCTTGTGGGATGAAGAAGCCTGGCTGGATGCCGGGATCCTCTTGCTGCTGAGATAAGCAGTTCTTCTCTGGCCAGCAACATTTGCCCCCAGTCCCTGAGGACTGAGCCCCAGCTTCCTCTCCCATTCTTCAGCCTCCTCCCCCCACCCCACATCCTGGGGGTTCTTGAGCCATCACAACCCAACCCTAGAAGAAGCACTGCCCATCCTGGGCTTTTGCCTGCAATCTTAACTTTGGGGTGCACCTTATCTCTTTGTTTATGTTAAGTGCTGAACAGGGTCAATAAAGTCACTGCAGAAGGACTGGGAGGCTCACCCAGATCCATTTGAGCTTGCGATGTTACTGTTCCTGGATTCCTGAGTCTGGCAAAATGCGGGGGCGGGGGGGGGGGGGGAGAATTTCAAACAGAATTACCATAAAATTAAAAACAGTTTTCAGAAAGCATGGCCACAGTCTGATTGAAGCTGGTGGCTGCTAGGGACTTGTGATTGTTTTAAAAAAATCGTTCCTGTCTTCTTTTTATTATAACTTAGCTAGCAACGACCGTGTAGGCGGCAGGCAATCAGAAATAAACGTCTAACTTGGATTTTGCACAACTGGGTCCTGCTCCAAAGCACACTGCCTGCCCACTGATCCAGCTTGAGTTTTACAGGGACAGCAAAGAGGGATAGTTTCAGGACTCGCAGGGTCCTTCCGGGGCTGCACTGGGGATTCGCTGGTTTACAGGTCGCTTCCGATTAGAAGGCAGCTAGCTGTCCTGCTCCCCCGTTCTATTCCGGGAACACCACAAAAACACATCTAATTTCTTTAATTTTTTTTTTTCCTGGGGCATTTTATTCTTCTTTTATTCCTTCTGCTCCCTCCTCTTTCTCTTTCTCTTGTTTTTACAATCTCCCCGTAATGACTAATTGGCAGCATTTCCCAGCTTTTTTATGTTTCTCTTGCTCTGGTTACAAGTCGTACTAACCCAGGAATATCCACAGGGACCTATAGACAGCCAACATTTCCAAATGATGTACAGCATTCCCCTTTCTTTTAAAGTGTAAAACATTTACAAGGAAATGTACAAATGTATCAGGAACATTTCCCGGGTCGGCCATTAGCGCGGGCCCTCCCCGCGCCCAGAGAGCGCCCCCCGCACGGTCCCCTCCCGGGCGCACGTTTCCGAGTGCCAGTGGGGCGGCCCGCGAGACCGCAATTGCTCTGGCCCAGATTGACGAGCCTCCGATGCCCATTTACTGCGCGCGGCAGCCACTCTGGAGCCGCGGCACATCTGGATGGAGTCAGCTGCCGAGCGCCAGGGGCCAGCGCGGCCAAGCCAGCCGAGCGCGGCGGCGAGCGCGAGGGAGGCCGGCGCCCCGGCCGCCTCCGCCGGCCCACCCCCCAGTCCCCACCCGGCTGGGTTTCCTGATGTAAACAGAGCGGCTCTGCAAGAGCACAGCAACTCTGCTGAATGTGTCATTTAGTGCTCTTTATCTGCTTGGGGTCAAAATAGCGACTTAGAAAAACAGAAGCATTGCTTTGAATTTAAACAGCGAGAAGCCATAGACAGTACTGGTCTGTGAGGGGGAGAGGGAGGGGAACGCCTGAAAACCTAGCTCCTGCTTTTGTGTTTACTTGTTCCACTTTATGGTAATTTGGGGGCTAATTTCATTATCTACAGCCACATTGGAAACAAGACGCTGTTTTTGTTAATGGTGCGAAAAGCATGTGCGAGTTTCTGTGCAGTAGGTTGAAAGTTCCAACCTCCCCACCAGCGCTCAATGCCCCACAGGCCTGCACCAGTCTGCGAAAGTGTTGAGACTTTGATTTTCCCAGAGGGAAGCAGGCAGCCCTGTTTCTAAAAGTGCATTGCTTTCTGTCCCTGAATGCCAGCCAAGAATGTGTTTCCTTCCTGGGTTCCCAGAAAGGCCCAGCTAAGTGCTTGGGGGATGAAAGAACAGGTTTCTTTGCCTACATGGTGGATGCGCTTCTTCTCCCATTTTTTAAGGAGTGGGAACTATTCTCCTTCTTCAGTTGTTCGCTCTAGCATGTCTGGAGGAGCTGTTACCTTTCCCCATTTAACTGTGTTGCTTCACTTCTCTCTTCTGGCAGGACGTGATGAGATCTTAAGGATTTGGGTTCTGAACATTCATTAAGTAGCAATCGGCCAATAGGCTAAGGCAAAGTCATTTTGAAATAGATGGTAGAGAGGGAAAATACAACACGATGGCAGAGCTTGTGTTGTCATCACCAATAATTAAAATGAAATGTAGACGTGTTTCCAGTGCAGTCACAAGCCATTTAAACCGTCGCGTCTAGAAAATTTCAACTGGCGGGCGTCATCCTCAGATGCTGGCAGAGCTTCCCTAACCCTCAAGTAGGGACTAGTTTTGCAAAAGTCTTTAAATGGAAATCAGGAGGAGCCCTGTGTGCATATCTGAGGGCAGAATTTGGCCAATATACAGGATCTGAGCAGGCTTGGGAGAAACTCTGAGTTGTCTGTGTAAGATTTCAGTAAGTGCAGCTTCATGTGGAGATTTGTGAAAATGTTTGAAGTCATCTGACCCAGTGTTTGGCCATCGCCAGGAGCACTTGCATTTTGAAAGAATTTTAGGTACATCCCTGTACTTTGAATAGGTTAATAAGGGCACTCTGTTCCTCTCTCAGTGTATTTTGATGAATTTGCCAGAAGTTGGGCCACAACTTATGGAGAGAACCAACATCCTATTTGGCAAATGGGTTGTCAGCAGCTCGGCCTGGTTGTTTGATAAAGGAGATGGGGCTAAAACCCTTGGGTAAGGTGAGGATGGTTCTGAGCAATCCCCTGTACCTCCAAAGACAAATATAGGATTAGCCCCACCCCTGTGCTCTCTTCACTGGTGAAATGCTAAGGAATAGGAATCTTCAATTACTTTCTGTGATCATTGTAATGTTTTAGCAAAGAAGTTGCAGGGAATGCAGAAACCTTCAGTTCAAAACAATTCTCTCTACCTTCTCACATTATTGATTTTTATATAAGTCCCATGGGAACAGGCAACAGGTTCCAAGTAGAGAATTCTTAATTTGCTATGTGAGAGACAAGTATGGTTACTTGGTTACTTAACTACTCCAAACCTCAGTTTTCTCACCTCTAATATGAGGATAACACTCTCTTCTTCTTCGTGTAACCAGAAGTTAAATTAGATAAGGCATATAAGGGCCCACATCAGTTACCAGATAAATGTTTGTAGAGGAAGACTTTTTATCCTACAGTTTGATTTTGTTTTATTATTATTTTTTTACTTCTACTTATAATAGATACAAGGAATATGAAGAAATTTTTATTTCTTATCCTTAAAGAGAGTTCTTAAAAATCCATTCCAACATATACCTTATGTTTTCTAAGACTGTGTTCCATCTTCAAACTCTGTGTCAGAGTGTATACTGATTTTTTAAGCCTGGACAATAGGTTCACTCTAACTATAACCTCATCTTTGTGCATCAACAATAGCAGATATGGTAGTTGGTTCTCACAGAGGCCATGATGTCATGCTAATCATACCCTTCTGTTTTGCACCTGGGCCACCAAGAACCTGTGTGTGTGCGTGTGTGTGTGTGTGTTTGTGAGGGGGCTCTCTCTGGGCCAAACAGGAACTCAGCTCAGAACTCTGACCCAATGTGGATCACAGTTTTTTTTTTTTTTAATTTAACTAAAATTTTTATTGAGATAGTTGTAGATTCACATGTAGTTATAAAAAACAATGTGAGAGATCGCATATACTCTTTACCCAGTTTCCCACAATGATGACATTCTGCAGGACTATAGTATAATATCTCAGCTAGGATATTAATATTGACACAATTCATATACCTTATTCAGTTTTACTTGCACTAATTTGTGCACATGTTTATTTGTTCTATATATTTTTAATATCTGTGTGGCTCCTATGTACACCACCACAGTCAAGACACTAAAATGTTCCTTCCCCACAAGGATCCCTCCTGTTGCTCTTCTATAACCATACCCACTTCCTTCTGTCTCTCTCCCCCTTCTCTTCTGGTCCTTGGCAACCACTAATCTGTCCTCTATTTCTGGAATTTTGCCATACCAAAATATTATATGCATAGAGTCACCAGTATGAAGATTTTGGGATTGCTTTTTTTCACTCAGCGCATTGTGGGATTTCATTCAAGTTGTTGCATATATCAATAATTTGCTTTTTTTTTTTAAAAATATTTTATTTATTTTAGAGAGAGACAGAGAGAGAGAGCCAATGGGCAGGGGCAGAGGGAAAGAGGATCTCAAGCAGACTTTGTGCTGACCTTGGAGCCTGATGCAGGCCTCGATCTCATGACCCTGAGATCATGACCTGAGCCAAAATCAAAAGTTGGACAATCAACTGACTGAGCCACCTAGGCACCCTAATAGTTTGTTGTTTTTTATTGCTGGATATTGTTCTATAGTATGTCTGTACCATATTTTTTTAATTCATTCACTTGCCGAAGGGTATTTGGACTGATTCTAGTGTTTGGCTGTTACAAATAAAGCTGCTATAACATTGTGTACAGGTTTTTGAAAACATAGGTTTTCATTTCTCTGGGATATATGTCCATAAGTACAATTGCTCAGTTGTGTGGTAGTTTAATGCTTAATTTCATAAGAAACTGCCAAATTGTTTTAAGAATGACTATACCATTTTATATTCCCACCAGCAATGTATGAATGACCCAGTTTCTCCACATCTTTGTCAACATTTGGTGTTGTCACTTTTTTCATCTTGGACATTCTGATTAGTGTATACTAATCTCATAGCGGTTTAAATTTTCATTTCTCTAATGGCTAATCATATTGACCATCTTTTCATGTGTTTATTTGCCATGTGTCTATCTTCTTCAGTACATCCTCTTCATGTTTTTGTTCATATTTAATAGAATTATTATTATTTACTGTTGAATTTTGAGAGATCTTTATATATTCTAGATATTAATCCTTTGTCCGATACATGGTTTGCCAATATTTTCTCCCAGTCTGTAGCTTGTCTTTTCATCCTCTTCACATGGGCTTTCACAGAACAAAAGTGTTCAGGTTTGATGAGGTCCAGTTTATCAACTTTTCCTTTAATGGATAGGCTTTTGGTGTCAAGTTTAAGAACTCTTTTCCTAACCTTAGATCCTAAAAATATTCTCCTGTGTCTTTTATAAAAATTTTATAGTTGTGTATTTTACACTCAGGTTTAGGATCCAGTTTGAATTATTTTTTGTATAAGAGGTTTAGGTTGAGATTAATTAATTCCCCCTCACCCCCAGATGTCAGTTTTATCAGTATCATTTCTTGAGAATGTTAGCTTTCCTTCATTGAATTACTTTTGCACCTTTGTCAAAAGTCATTTGAGAATATTTTTCTGATTCCATTTCTAGGTTCTCTGTTTTATTTGATTGATCTATGTGTTTGTCCCTTTGCAACACTTCACTATCTTGATTATTGTAGCTATAAGACTTGATACCAGATAGAGTGCTTCTTCCCACTTAGTTTTTTCAAGATTGTTTTACCTTTGTTTGTGGCTTTCTATAAAATTTTTAGAATAAGCCTGTCTATCTATAATAAAACCTGCTAGGTATAGGATAAGAATTAAATTAACCTACAGACCCATTTGGGGAGACTTAACATCTTTATTTACTATGTTGAATTTTCCAGTTCATGAACATGGTATATCTCTCCGTTTATTTATGTCTTCTTTTATTTCTTTCATTAGCATTTTGTAATTTGCAGTATACAGTGTCTGTACATGTTTTGTTAAGTATATATCTAAGTATTTCATTTTCTTTAGAGTGATTATAAATGGTAATTTGTTTTAATTTTAGTTGCTAAATGTTCATTACTAGTATGTAGAAATGAGATTTATTCTTTTGCGGGGTGCTGATCTTGTATCCTGAAACTTTGTTGAACTTACTTTTTATTTCTAAGGGGTTTTTGGTATATTCGTTTGGATTTCTACATAGACGATCATGTCATCTATAGATACAGACAGTTTTATCTCCTTCTTTCTAATACATATGGCTTTTGTTTCTTTTTCTTTTTCTTGCAGGGGCAGAAGTTCCAGTACTGTGTTGAATAAAAGTGTTCCTGATCTTAGGGGGTAAGTGTTCAGTTTTTCATCATTAAGAATGATGTTAGCTGTAGGTTTTTTGGTAGATACTAGATGCTGTTTATCAGGTAATTCACCTTTATTCCTAATTTCTCTTATTTTTATCATGAATGACTATGGTATTTAGTTAGATGTTTTCTCTGCATCAATTAATATGATTTTTCTTCTTTTGTTGTTGATATGGTGGAATATGTTGATTGATTTTCAAATACTGAGCTAGCCTTGCATACATGGAACAATCCGATTGATATTATTCTTTTTATACATTACTGAATTTAATATGCTGATATTTTACTGAGGATTTTTGCATCTAACTTCATTAGCTATATTGATCAATATTATTATTATTATTTGAACTTTGGTTTTGTTTTCAGGATAATATTGGCATCAAAAATGTGTTGGGAAGTGTTCCTTCCTTTTTTATTATCTGGAAGAGATTGTGTAGGATTAGTTTCAATTTTTCTTTAAATGTTTGGTAGAATTCTGTCTAGTAAAAACTTTTGTCTTGGAGATTGCTTTTTCCCCCTCTTGGCAGATTTTTAATTGTGAATTCAGTGTCTTTAATGATTATAGGACTATTCAGATTGTTGTTTTTATGTTGGATGACTTTTGGTGGTTTATGGTTTTCAAAGAATTGGTCTGTTTCTTCTAAGTTGTAGAATGTATTAATATAAATTTGTTTATAGTATTTTTCTTATTATCTTTTAATGACTACAGGATCTGTAGTCATATCTCCTGTCTGTGAGTTTTGTCTTTATTTTTGTCAGTCTTGCTATAGGTTTGCCAATTTTATTAGTTGTTTTCATAGTGCTAGCTTTTTGTTTCACTGATCTTCTCTATTATTTTCCTGTTTTCAATTCCATTGATTTCTGCCTTTATATTATTTCTTTCTTTGGGATTTCTTTAGATTTATTTTTCTTTTCTTTCCCTAGATTCTTGAGGTAGGAACTTAAGCATTTTCTTGTTTCTAATGTAAGTATTTAGTGCTATAAATGTCCCTCTTTACTACTTTGACAGCATCCTACTATTTTGAAATATTGCATTTTTGTTTTTATTCTGCTCTGTGTCTTTAAACATACTGTCTGTTGAGAAGTCTTTTTTGATCCATGGATTATTTAAGTTTGAAGATTTTTCTTTGTCTTTTGTTATTGATTTCTGTCATGGAGAGAGAACATACTCTATGATTTTAATTCTCTTAACATTTGTTAACATTTATTTTATCACCTAACATATGGACTATCTTAATGATTGTTCCAGGTACATTTGAAAAAAAATGTGTATTCTATTGTTGCTATGTAGTATGCTGTATATAAGTCAATTAGATCCTCTTGGTTGACTTTGTTTTTCAGGTCCTTTATATCCTTGCAGAATTCTATCTAGCAGTGCTATCAGTTGCTGAGAGAGGCAGTTGAAACTGTCAACTGTATGTGTAGATTAGTGTATTTCTCCTTTCCTTAGGATCATTATTTCTTCCTGGTGGATTGATCTTTTTTATCAATATATATGTCTTTCTTTGTCTCTAGAAATTTTCTTTGTTCTGAAGTCTACTTTATCAGACATTAATAAAGCTACTACTTCTTTTTTTAAAAAATTCATGTTTATATGATATATCTATTTCCATCTTTTTGTTTTCACCCTGCCTATAGTATATAATAAGAGAGTTTTTTTGTAAGCATCATATAGTTGGATCATGTTTATTTTTTCACTCTGCTAATCTTTTTCTTTTGATTAGTATATTTGGACAATTTATATTTAGGTGATTATTGGTTGTGTTAGTACTTAAAAGTGTCACTTTATTTTTTGTTTTTTCAAGTTCTTGATCCTCTGGGTTTTTTCCTTCCTTCTTTTTGGGCTACTTGAACATTATCTTAGGATTCCAACTTGATTTATCCTTAGTGTTTTAGTGTATCTCTTTGTATAGTTTTTAAAAAATATTTTATTTATTTGTTTGAAAGAGAGAGAGAAAATGAGTGGGGTAGGGAGGGGCAGAGGGAGAGGGATAAGCAGACTCCCTGCTCTCAATATAGGGCTCAGTCCCAGGACCCTGGAATTATGACCTAATCCAAAGGCAGATGCTTAATCATCTGAGCCACCCAGGTGCCCCTCTTTGTATAGATTTTGTAATGGTTCCTCTGGGAATGAAAATATACCTATATATATGACTTATAATAGTTGACTCATATTAATATTGTACCATTTTCAATAAAGTGTGGAAACCTCACTTCAATTTAGTCTCATTTTCCTTCCGTGCTTTTAAATATCATTTTCTTATGAATCAGATGCTGTTACGACTTTTATTTCAATTATCAAATATAATTTATACAACTTATGAGGAAAAGGATTGTCTAGTGTATGTCTCCATGTTTACTCTTCGGTTTTTCCATCTTCCTTCTTGATTCTTCTGTTCTTTCTTCTATCGTTTCCTTTCACTTTGAAGTACTGTCTATATTCAATCTTTAAAGATTGACCTGTTAATGACAAATTACTTAGTTTTCCTTTATTTGAGAATTTTTTTATTTCTCCTTCATTTCTGCAGGATAGTTTTGCTGGGTATAGAATTAATGGCTGACAGTTTTTGTTTTTGTTTTTGTTTTTTAATGGCTGAGACTTCTATTACTTCAGCACTTTAAACATATTATTTAAAGTTTAATTTTTTGGATCTTTAGGCTTGTGTTTTTTGACAGATTTGTGAATTTTTCAGCTCTTTATTCTTTAGCTATTCCTTTGCTATGTCCCATCCTCCCCATCTGTTTTCTTTATGGGACTCGGATGATATGAATGTTAAATCTTTTTTCTCATAGGTTTCTGAGGCTCTGTTCATTTTTTCTTTTAAAATCTATTTTCTCTTCTTTGTTATAATGGGTGAATTTTATTATCCTGACCTAAAGTTCACTGATTTGATCCTCTTAATCTCTGTTCTACTATTGAGCTTATCAAGCTAATTTTCATTTCTATTATTCTCTTTTTCAGTTCTATAATTTTCATTTCATTCTTTTTTATCTGTTCTTTCTTTTCTGAGATTTAATTTTTCATTTGTTTCAAGAGAATTTGTAACTGATTGTTGAAACATTTTTGTGATGGCTTCTTTAAAATTCTTGTCAGATAACTCCACTATCTGATTAATATCATTGGTAGTATCACTTTATTGTCTTTCTTCATTTGAGTTGTTATTTTCCTAGTTCTCAGATGACAGGTGAATTTCAGTTGTATTCTGGATATTTTATCTGTTATGGCAGGAGTCTCTGGGCCTCATTTAAATCTTACATTTTAGCAGATAGTCACCCTGTTTCGGTTTAATAAACGGTCTTAAACTATTTTTGTGGACTGTGGCTCCAACAGCTGTTTAATTTTCAGAGTCTTTGCAATGTTGTTTTGATCTGTTTGGTTTTTCTGGTTCCCTAGGACTCTTACTGGTCCCTGTTGGTGTGTCCTGAGAAGTGGGAGGCATTTCTCAAGGTCAGCTGATATGTGTCTCTCAGTGGGAGAGGGCTGTGGTGGAATCCCTGCACTTGTGTCCCAGGCTGCCCAGGTGTGTCTGGGCAGAGCAGGAGAGCCCCTGGCTGTTTGTGATAGATTGTTTCCATTGCTGTGGTGGGTCCTCCCTGGTTCCACTCCTTCACAGGTGTGTCTCATCAGGAAAGGGGCATCTCAGGCCTAGTAGGAAGGAAAGTTCCCCTCGCCACTGATTTCTGGTGGGGCTCCAATGGATGCCTGACAGTGGTTCACTTGATGTTGTCAGAGGAACCCTGTTTCATCTGGAGGTTGGAACAACTGGACACCCTCTGTTGCTAGGTGGAAGTTGAGAAGCACCGTGCCTAGTAGCCTTTGTCCACTGGGTGGGGACTGAGGCCAAGTGCTGTGTTCCTTCTCCAGTCTTGAGTCCTGGGCCTACCTGCCTTCCTTTCACCTTTCCCCCGAGTCTTCCTGGGATTACCTGGTGCATCATTCCAAGGTTTGTAGTTGTGCTTAGTCACAGGGATGGGGGGGAGGGGTGGTAGGGAGGATGGGCCTATTTCATCTTGTCCCTCCATATGTTTTGTTTGTTTTTTATCTCAGCCCCTTGTCAGTCAAATCATTTAGTGATTTATTTGGGTTTCCATCATGCAGTGCAGCAGTATGGTTGAGAGCTGAACCTAGGACATAACCTCCATTGGTCTGTTCATGTGGCCTTGACCAGTCAGTTCTTGGGCCTGGACATTGCTTCCAGAGATACAGTGCTCTATATACCCATTCCCTGGGCTTGTCCAGATGAATAAATGTTGCCATGGTGCAGTCACTAACAGTGCCCTCTCATTCCCTGAAGGGCTTTGTTGTGAGTCCTGTGGTGATCTTAACCATGGGCTGTTGTGAAGAATCAGAGTCAACCCAGGTAAAGTGTTTGGCACACTGGAAGGCCTTATAAATGCCACCTATTGTTATTATTATTTTATTTTATTATTTATGTTAGTCACCATACAGTACATCATTAATTTTTGATGTAGTGTTCCATGATTCATTATTGTGTATTTTTTTTCATCATGACAAGTGTTCTCTTTAATCCCTATCACCTATTTCACCCATCTCCCTATCCACCTCTCCTCTGGTAACCATCAGTTTGTTCTTTATAGTTAAGAGTCTGTTTCACAGTTTGTCTCTCTCTTTTTTTCCCCCCCTTTGCTTAGTTTTTTTGTTTCTTAAATTTCACATATGGCTGACATCATATAGTATTTGTCTTTCTCTGACTGACTTATTCTACTTAGCATTATACTCTCTAGTTCCAACCATGTCATTGCAAATGGCAAGATCTCATTCCTTTTTATGGCTGAATAATATCCCACACATATTGTTATTATATGACTTTTTCTTCATGTCATATATACATTATATATGTCCTACAGTCAACCACTTATTAAATATTGAGAAAGTGCTATTTCCTTATTTTATTTTAGTAAACAGAAATATAAATAAAAGTGCCAATCTTTCCTTTCATATCCTGGGGGTTGTCTAGTGTGCCTCTGGGAGCGCACTCCCCTGGATGAAGAAATCTCTGTGACAGACAGCCCTGGGGTGAGCTTCAAGAGTCTAATACCAACGGGTGAACATAATCAGACAGTCAGTGAATAGATACACAGTTGCAGGAGGGCTGGATGACATTGAGCTGAGAATAATGTACCATGATAACACAAGGTATTGATTTTGATATTTCTCTCCATTAACTTCATACCAGCTTTGTTGTTCCTGGGGCTGTTCTTTTCCTGAGATAAGGAGAAAAGAGTGGTGCTTTGCCTCAGACTAGGACTCAGGTTATATATCTGGCTGTTGGAGAAAGTTGGGTAAAACCTGGTGCATTAATTGTGAAGAAAGAAAACAATAATTTGAGCTTTGAGGATAAAATAGAAGAGAATACAGGAGGTTGTATCTATTGTTTTATGTGTGGTATTCTCTGATTAATATTATTTAATATTTTATGATACAATATAGCAACAAGTTAGAGCTCTGTTCTTGGAAGTAAGCCGTTTTGGGGTGGGGGAAGATTTCATGATATTAATTTTTTTTATTATGTTGTGTTAATCACCATACATTACATCATTAGTTTTTGATGTATTGATCCATGGT
The DNA here is from genome assembly GCF_011800145.1 of Mirounga leonina. Taxonomy (NCBI): domain Eukaryota; kingdom Metazoa; phylum Chordata; class Mammalia; order Carnivora; family Phocidae; genus Mirounga; species Mirounga leonina. Next base: position 1,643,375 of record NW_023270415.1, read on the forward strand.
TCATTCTTTGCGTATAACACCCAGTGCTCCATGCAGAACGTGCCCTCCTTAATACCCATCACCAGGCTAACACATCCCCCCACCCCCCTCCCCTATAGAACCCTCAGTTTATTTTTCAGAGTCCATAGACTCTTATGGTTCATCTCCCCCTCCGATTTCCCCCCCTTCATTCTTCCCCTCCTGCTATCTTCTTCTTCTTCTTCTTCTTCTTTTTTTTTTTTTTAACATATAATGTGTTATTTGTTTCAGAGGTACAGGTCTGTGATTCAACAGTCTTACACAAATCACAGTGCTTACCATAGCACATACCCTCCCCAATGTCTATCACCCAGTCACCCCATTCCTCCCACCACCCAACACTCCAGCAACCCTCAGTTTGTTTCCTGAGATTAAAAATTCCTCATATCAGTGAGGTCATATGATACGTGTCTTTCTCTGATTGACTTATTTCGCTCAGCATAATACCCTCCAGTTCCATCCACATCATTGCAAATGGTAAGATTTCATTCCTTTTGATGGCTGCATAATATTCCATTGTATATATATACCACATCTTTATCCATTCATCTGTCGATGGACATCTTGGCTCTTTCCACAGTTTGGCTATTGTGGACATTGCTGCTATAAACATCGGGGTGCACGTACCCCTTCGGATCCCTATATTTGTATCTTTGGGGTAAATACCCAGTAGTGCAGTTGCTGGATTGTATGGTAGGTCTATTTTTAACTTTTTGAGGAACCTCCATACTGTTTTCCAGAGTGGTTGCACCAACTTGCATTCCCAACAGTGTAGGAGGGTTCCCCTTTCTCCACATCCCTGCCAACATCTGTCATTTCCTGACTTGTTAATTTTAGCCATTCTGACTGGTGTGAGGTGGTATCTCATTGAAGTTTTGATTTGGATTTCCCTGATGCTGAGCGATGTTGAGCACTTTTTCATGTGTCTGTTGGTCATTTGGATGTCTTCTTTGGAAAAATGTCTGTTCATGTCTTCTGCCCATTTCTTGATTGGATCATTTGTTCTTTCGGTGTGGAGTTTAAGAAGTTCTTTATAGATTTTGGATACTAGCCCTTTATCTGATATGTCATTTGCAGATATCTTCTCCCATTCTGTCGGTTGTCTTTTGGTTTTGTTGACTGTTTCTTTTGCTGTGCAAAAGCTTTGTATATTGATGAAGTCCCAAGAATTCCTTTTTGCCCTTGCTTCCCTTGCCTTTGGCGATGTCTCTAGGAAGAAGTTGCTGCAACTGAGGCCAAAGAGGTTGTTGCCTGTGTTCTCCTTTAGGATGTTGATGGACTCCTGTCTCACATTGAGGTCTTTCAACCATTTTGAGTCTATTTTTGTGTGTGGTGTAAGGAAATGGTCCAGTTTCATTCTTCTGCATGTGGCTGTCCAATTTTCCCAACACCATTTGTTGAAGAGACTGTCTTTTTTCGATTCCTTTTGATGGCTGCATAATATTCCATTGTATGTATATACCACATCTTCTTTATCCATTCATCTGTTGATGGACATCTTGGCTTTTTCCACAGTTTGGCTATTGTGGACATTGCACGTACCCCTTCTTTCCTGCTTTGTTGAAGATTAGTTGACCATAGAGTTGAGAGTTCATTTCTGGGCTCTCTATTCTATCCCATGGATCTATGTGTCTGTTTTTGTGCCAGTACCATACTGTCTTGATGATGACAGATTTGTAATAGAGCTGGAAGTCCGGAATTGTGATGCCGCCAGCTTTTCTTTTCTTTTTCAACATTCCTCTGGCTATTCGGGGTCTTTTCTGGTTCCATACAAATTTTAGGATTATTTGTTCCATTTCTTTGAAAAAAGTGGATGGTATTTTGATAGGGATTGCATTAAATGTGTAGATGGCTCTAGGTAGCATTGACATCTTCACAATATTTGTTCTTCCAATCCATGAGCATGGAACATTTTTCCATTTCTTTGAGTCTTCCTCAATTTCTTTCATGAGTATTTTATAGTTTCCTGAGTACAGATTCTTTGTCTCTTTGGCTAGATTTATTCCTGGGTATCTTACAGTTTTGGGTGCAATTGTAAATGGGATCAACTCCTTAATTTCTCTTTCTTCTGTCTTGTTGTTGGTGTATAGGAATGCCACTGATTTCTGTACATTGGTTTTATATCCTGCCACTTTACTGAATTCCTGTATGAGTTCTAGCAGTTTTGGGGTGGAGTCTTTTGGGTTTTTCACATAAAGTATCATATCATCTGCAAAGAGTGAGAGTTTGACTTCTTCTTTGCTGATTCGGATGCCTTTTGTTTTTTTTTTTTTGTTTTCTGATTGCTGTGCCTAGGACTTCTAATACTATGTTGAATAGCAGTGGTGATAGTGGACATCCCTGCCGTGTTCCTGACCTTAGGGGAAAAGCTCTCAGTTTTTCCCCATTAAGAATGATATTTGCTGTGGGTTTTTCATAGATGGCTTTTATGATATTGAGGTATGTACCCTCTATGCCTATACTCTGAAGAGTTTTGATCAAGAAAGGATGCTGTACTTTGTCAAATGCTTTTTCTGCATCTATTGAGAGGATCATATGGTTCTTGTTCTTTCTTTTATGAATGTATTGTATTACATTGATTGATTTGCAGATGTTGAACCAACCTTGCAGCCCAGGGATAAATCCCACATGGTCATGGTGAATAATCTTTTTAATGTACTGTTGGATCCTCTTGGCTAGTATTTTGGTGAGAATTTTTGCATCCATGTTCTTCAAGGATATTGGTCTGGAATTCTCCTTTTTGATGGGGTCTTTGTCTGGTTTGGGGTTCAAGGTAATGGTGGCCTTATAAAACAAATTTGGAAGTTTTCCTTTCCTTTCTATTTTTTGGAACAATTTCAGAAGAATAGGTATTAATTCTTCTTTAAACGTTTGGTAGAATTCTCCTGGGAAGCCATCTGACCCTGGGCTTTTTTTTTTTTGGTGTGGGGGGGTGGATTTTTGATGACTGCTTCAATTTCCTTAGTGGTTATAGGTCTGTTCAGCTTTTCTATTTCTTCCTGGTTCAGTTTTCGTAGTTAATACATCTCTAAGAATGCATCCATTTCTTCCAGATTGTCTAATTTGCTGGCGTATATTTGCTCATAATATGTTCTTATAATTGTTTGTATTTCTTTGGTGTTGGTTGTGATCTCTCCTCTTTCATTCATGATTTTATTTATGTGAGTCGTTTCTCTCTTCTTTTTGATAAGTCTGGCCAGAGGTTTATCAATCTTGTTAATTCTTTCAAAGAACCAGCTCCTAGTTTCGTTGATCTGTTCTACTGTTCTTTTGGTTTCTACTTCATTGATTTCTGCTCTGATATTTATTATTCCTCTTCTCCTGCTGGGTTTAGGCTTTTTTTTTGCTATTCTTTCTGCAGCTCCTTTATGTGTAGGGTTAGGTTGTGTATTTGGGACCTTTCTTGTTTCTTGAGAAAGGCCTATATTGCTATATACTTTGCTCTTAAGACTGCCTTTGTTGCATCCCAAAGATTTTGAATAGTTGTGTTTTCATTTTCATTGGTTTCCATGAATTTTTTTAATTCTTCTTTAATTTCCTGGTTGACCCATTCATTCTTTAGTAGGATGCTCTTTAGCCTCCATGGATTTGAGTTCTTTCTGACTTTCCTCTTGTGATTGAGTTCTAGTTTCAAAGCATTGTGGTCTGAAAATATGCAGGGAATGATTCCAATCTTTTGGTATCAGTTGAGGCCTGACTTGTGACCTAGGATGTGATCTATTCTGGAGAATGTTCCATGGGCACTAGAGAAGAATGTGTATTCTGTTGCTTTGGGATGGAATGTTCTGATTATATCTGTGAAGTCCATTTGTTCCAGTGTGTCATTTAAAGTCTTTATTTCCTTGTTGATCTTTTTTTTTTTTAAAGATTTATTTATTTATTTGAGAGAGCAAGAAAGTACATGAGAGGGAGGAGGGTTAGAGGGAGAAGCAGGCTCCTCGCCGAGCAGGGAGCCCGATGCGGGACTCAATCCAGGGACTCCAGGATCATGACCTGAGCCGAAGGCAGTCGCTCAACCAACCGAGCCACCCAGGCGCCCTCCTGGTTGATCTTTTGCTTAGATGATCTGTCCATTTCAGTGAGGGAGGTGTTAAAGTCCCCCACTATTATTGTATTGTTGTTGATGTGTTTCTTTGCTTTTGTTCTTAATTGGCTTATATAATTGGCTGCTCCCATGTTAGGGGCATAGATATTTACAATTGTTAGATCTTCTTTTGGATAGCCCCTTTAAGTAGGATATAGTGTCCTTCTTCATCTCTTATTACAGTCTTTGGTTTAAAATCTAATTTGTCTGATATAAGGATTGCCACCCCAGCTTTCTTTTGGTGTCCATTAGCATGGTAAATGGTTCTCCACCCCCTCACTTTCAATCTGGGGGTGTCTTTGGGTCTAAAATGAGTCTCTTGCAGACAGCATATTGATGGGTCTTGTTTTTTTATCCAATCTGATAGCCTGTGTGTTTTGATTGGGGCATTTAGCCCATTTACATTCAGGGTAACTATTGAAAGATATGAATTTAGTGCCATTGTATTGCCTGTAAAGTGACTGTTACTGTATATTGTCTGTATTCCTTTCTGGTCTACATTACCTTTAGGCTCTCTCTTTGCTTAGAGAACCCCTTTCAATATTTCTTGTAGGGCTGGTTTTGTGTTTGCAAATTCCTTTAGTTTTTGTTTGTCCTGGAAGCTTTTTATCTCTCCTTCTATTTTCAGTGACAGCCTAGCTGGATATAGTATTCTTGGCTGCCTATTTTTCTCATTTAGTGATCTGAATATATCATGCCAGTCCTTTCTGGCCGGACAGGTCTCTGTGCATAGGTCTGTTGCCAATCTAATGTTTCTACCATTGTAGGTTACAGATCTCTTGTCCTGATCTGCTTTCAGGATTTTCTCTTTGTCTCTGAGACTCATAAGTTTTACTGTTAGATGTCGGGGTGTTGATCTATTTTTATTGATTTTGAGAGGGGTTCTCTGTGCCTCCTGGATTTTGACGCCTGTGTCCTTCCCCAAATTAGGGGAGTTCTCTGATGTAATTTGCTCCATTATACCTTCTGCCCCTCTCTCTCTTTCTTCTTCTTCTGGGATCCCAATTATTCTAATGTTGCTTCGTCTTATGGTATTGCTTATCTCTCGAATTCTGCCCTCATGATCCAGTAGTTTATCTCTCTTTTTCTCAGCTTCTTTATTTTCCATCATTTGGTCTTCTCTATCACTAATTCTCTCTTCTGCCTCATTTATCCTAGCAGTTAGAGCCTCCACTTTTGATTGCACCTCATTAATAGACTTTTTGATTTTGACTTGGTTAGATTTTAGTTCTTTTACTTCTCCAGAAAGGATTTCTCTAATAACTTCCATGCTTTTTTCAAGCCCAGCGTGTATCTTTAAAATCATCATTCTGAACTCTTGTTCCAACATCTTACTAATGTCTGTATTGATTAGGTCCTTGGCAGTTGGTACTGCCTCTTGTTCTTTTTTTTTGAGGTGATTTTTTCTGTCTTGTCATTTTGTTCAGAGGATAATAGATGAATGGTAGAACAAAATGCTAACAGGGTAACAACATCCCCAGAAAATATACACTAAAGAAATCAGAAAAGACCTGAAATTGGGGGAAAAGAAAGGGAAATAAAGAAAAAAGAAAAAAAAAGGATAAAAGATAAAAACAAACAAACAAAAACAAAACAAAACAATGAAACCAGAATATAATCAAATATGATAAGGCTGGTGCATAGATCAGTGCCACACACTAGATTTATGGTGTATTTTGGTCTTTTAGAAGAAACTGCCTCCCAAAATTTTAAAGAAAGATAAACTTATATATGTACAAAAATAAGGGTTGATATGATGAAGGGATGGAATATGATTGTAAGGATCAAAATTATAAAAAATTTTATAAAAGGAATTGATAAGAAAAAGTTGGTTGAAAAAAGAAAGAAGAGGATTTAAAACAAAACAAAACAAAACAAAAATAGGGAGAGAATATGATCAGGCAGGAGACTAGAACAAAGCCATACACTAGAGATTTAGGGTATATTTTGATCTGTTAGAAGAAAGTGTATCCCAAAATTTTAAAGAGGGAACAACTTATACATATATACCAAAAATAAGGGTAACTACTATGAAGGGATAGAATATGACTAAAAGTGAAAAATAAGAAAGATTTTTTTAAAAAAAGGGATTGATAAGATGTTGGTTGAAAAAGGGAAAAAGAAAAATTCAAAAAAAATAAAAGAAAAAAAGACAGTTAAAAAACATTATCTTTGGGGGCGCCTGCGTGGCTCAGCCGTTAAGTGTCTGCCTTCAGCTCAGATCATGATCTCAGGGTCCTGGGATCAAGCCCCACATCGGGCTCCCTGCTCATGGGAAGCCTGCTTCTCCCTCTCCCACTCCCCCTGCTTGTGTTCCCTCTCTTGCTGTGTCTCTCTGTCAAATAAATAAAATCTTAAAAAAAAAAAAATTATCTTTGAAAGACTATGGAATCATGGGAAAAAAGCCATGAATTCTATGTGCAGTATTCCCGTAACACTAGAGTTCTGCTGTTCTCATTGATCTGTAAATTTGGTCTTGGTGGGCGGTTCTTGCTGATTTCCTGGGGGAGGGGCCTGTTGTCGTGGTTCCCCAATGTCTTTGCCAGAGGTGGAATTGCCCCACCCTTGCCGGGTCTGGCTAAGTAGTCTGCTCGGGTTTGCTCTCGGGAGCTTTTTTTCCCTGCAAGCTTTCTGTGCAGCTCTGGAGGAGGAAAGTGAAAATGGTGGCCTCCCAATCTCCACCCCTGAGGAGCTGAGAACTTGGGGCCCCACTCCTCAGTGAGCCCCCAGAGAAAGGTAGTCATTCACTCCCATCTCCCCAGACTCCGGCCGCATGCCATGCTCATCAGGCCTGTGACTGAGTGCTTCTATCTCTGGCACATGACCCTGCGTGGAGTGTCCAAACCCAGCAGGTCCCTGTGGTTGCCTCCCGCGGTGGGAGGAAGGGGAATCTCCCCGGATCTGCCACTTGTTGGGTCCCTGTTGGAGGAGCAGTGGTCTGATTGTGCTGCTGATCACAGTTTATGGCAACCCCGAGCTGAGAGCCCACTCCTTGGCTCCGTCTCTGCAGCCAGCTTCCCCACTCTGATACCTGAGAGCTCTGCCGCACTCAGGCATCCCTGGTCTTTCTGTGACCCACTGTCCTGAGACCACACTGTCCCAGTGAGAGTTCCATTCCCTGCTTAGCCACTGGAGCGACGTCCCTCAGTGAAGCCGACTTCTAAAAGTTCCGATTTTGTGCTCTGCTGCTCTATAACTTGCCAGAAGCGGCCAACGGAGGCCCCCTCCCCACCGTCTATCCTCCCGAATATCACCTCGGATTCACTTCTCTGCACATCCTACCTTCCAGAAAGTGGTCGCTTTTCTGTTCAGAGAGTTGTTGCTATTCTTTTCTTTAATCTCTTGTTGAGTTCATAGGTGTTTAGAATGGTTTGATCCCTATCTAGCTGGATTCCTGGGACCAGACAAAATCCAGGTCTCTTACTCCTCCACCATGTTGTTCCTCCCCCCTCATGATATTAATTGACTCATGAGTGTTTCCCTTTTTTTGCAAAGTGTGTTTGAACTTTGTTCCACTGCTTGCTTGTTTAGCATCCAGGCATATCTAATAGTGGTAGAAACATGTTTCTTGGTAGCTCCCTTTACTTCTCGATTACACCTTTGTTTTAATTTACTGTGTGCTACAGAGGGACAGTGCTAGTTGTACCTGGTTTGTCTTACCTCTGTATCCCAACATTGCAGATATTTGGAGATCTACTTGAAATTAGTTTCCATTTATTGTTTCAAAAAAGATTTATGTTTACAGTAAACTGCTTTTAAAAAGTTAATGATGCAAGTCCTTTTTGCTATTCAGGGAATGAATTGAAGAAAAATTAGTAGATTATATTAAGAATTACCCTTTTCGCTATCTGGTCTAACGTTTTTAGGAAATAATTAATTTGTATTCCCCAGTTTTTTATTTTAGTATTAATTTTCAGTTATACAGAAATGTTGAAGTAAATGATACTCCTTGTTGAACAATGCAGGAATCAATGACCTGTCAACTAATTGCTTTCCTACTCTTCAGTTACTTCAATAACATGCTCCATCTATCCTGCAGAAGATTGTTTAAAGCAATTTGCTCTCCTCTGAGTTATCAGACTTAAAATTGCCTCAAATGAATGTTGCTTTGTATCCAGGTGTACGGAATCTGCCTCAAAACCCTTTAATAATATGATTTCCTAAATGTACTCATTACGGACTGCAGACATTATCTCTATAAATAGGTTTCCTTTTACAAAGAACTAGAGACTTTTTTCACCTATGGAGTTATTTCAATGTTATTATTGAGAATACATTCAGAGTAAGACATTTCTTGAAAATCTAATGTTAGAACTATATTACTTATCTAGACAACTTTCCACATAACTCTTAAAATATTTCATAATATTTATTTACCTGTCTTATTTTTTTCCACTAGAAAAACCAAGATCATTGATTCTATAGTTCTATCATTGAAATGAAACACTCTGCTGGCCAGTATCCTTGGGCACTTTCCACACCAGTGGTGCCAACACATTGCAATTAATTTCAGAAGTACACAGTATAATCAAGAAAAATCCCTTACAAATAGGCATCAAATGGTATGGGATCAAAATGTTTTGAGAGACTCAATTAGGTTACAGAAAGAGGTGCTAAGAAGAATTCGTGAAATCCAGATCCACATTTGTTTGCACATTACAGCACTGGCCAAGGTTGAAGCAATATCTGTCAAAAGATAATTTTCAGGAAAAAGTGAAAGCCAGATTCTCCTACAGATATAAAAATGAACACATGTTGAAGATTTTATTTTACTTCTTAATCCATGAAGGAATTAGACAAATATTAAAACTAGTCCAAAGGAATGTAAAAACAACAACAACACAAATTTATATGGAGTAAATGAGTTGAATTACAAATGAAGACAAAACTAATTTTTTTGCAAGAACAGTGAAATCTACTGAAATTCTATAGAATAAGGCAAATTTTCCCATTCATCCTTTCCTGTAGTTTACAAAGAGGTGTGAAATAGCTTGATGACAATGAACAAGGTACGAATCAGACTCTGGAGGGGTGTGCTATAGACAATGAATCATTTTTCATTAAAGTTGAACATTTTTTTTTTTTTTTGTATCCTGTCCTTGGGTTCATTCCACCTCACTCTCTGACAAAAAAGAGGAATGAAATCAGGGAAGGGAGCCAGAGACAAAAATCATGCTTGTGCAATCCTTCAGCTCATGGGAACAAACCAAATGAATATATACATTGTTTCCAATTCACTTGATGAAGATGAACTTGAGTTATAATGGGAATGGATTTTTCATTATTAGTAATACTATGCTATCACTCTTCCAAGATACATGGAGGCTATTACTGCAGTATTTTTTTTTTAAGATTTATTTATTTATTTATTTATTTATTTATTTATTTGAGACAGAGAGAGAGCAGGAGGAGGGGCAGCGGGAGAGAATCAGACTCCCTGCTGAGCATGGAGCCTGATGGGGGGGCTTGATCCCAGGACCCTGAGATGATGACCTGAGCCAAGATCAAGAGTTGGCCACTTAACCGACTGAGCCACCCAGATGCCCCTACTACAGTACTTTTAAATCCAATGAACTACTGAACTAATCCTGCCTACTGCAAAAAGATCAGAAACAACAAATCAGAAAGTAACAAAGTTTAATAGAAGTAGTGGGGAATTAGATAAGATAGTAACAATTCACATTCTGCATAAGAAAAGTGTTGACTGTAATCCTGCGTCCCCTGAAGACTCCACACAGACCCCAGCTCTGGGTCCTGGTGGTCCTGTGAATGGCATGGGAGGGTAGTCACACATCAGTGAATCATCAAGAATAGGAGCAGGGGATTCTTTCACTTGTTCTAAATCTTTCCTCACCAACTGCTCCAGCATACACTGGAGGCTTTTGGGGACAAACTTAAAGGTAAAAACAATTTAAAACTCTCTCAAGAATTTAGCATTAGGTCAGCTTCTGTGAAGGGGACAAACAGAAAGTGTTGACTAACTAGTTTTCCTTTTTGGTAAGAAAAACATGGGTACACTTGAAATCAAACAACAGAACTTAAGAAAGTTTTGAATAGTGTATAAGGACAAATTCTATTGAATAAAATGAGCTAGCTGGGGGCAAGACTCATGGTTCTACTTTGTCCAAGAATGTCTTGATTAGTGGCTAAAAGCCATTTAGAGTTTTGTCCTTTCACTAAAACTACTTAATCTTGGTTTACTTACCTATGAAATGGGGATAATACTAGTTACCTTACAAGACTGTGAAAATAAAATAAAATGCCAAAAAGCAAAAGACAAAAACAGAATGGTTCACTCATCAGCTATGCAGTGGGTGGTCACTATGATTGAGGCCACTTAAATCAGAGTCATTGCCCCCAGTGGCTCTGCCTGGTTTCATACCAAGACCATGTTGGATTGGCCCCATTGACTGAGGGGTAGAAGGGGAGGACAGAGGCATTGGATGAGTAGGTGCAACTTCAAATCCTGGCTTTGCTACCAGTAAGTGACATAGGTGGGCAATTGGGAACTTAGTAAAGGTACTATAGATGTGGTAGCTCTGAAATCGAGATAATTCTGCCCCACTAGTAAGAATTCAGTGTTTACTTAGTAAGAACTAAATGAAGTCACAGATTTAAGGCTCTTGCTTTAGTAAATGATGTAATATTATTATTGTTACTCTTATTATTGGTGACTCAGCTACTTCCCACCAGGTTTGAGTGGACCCCTGAGCTCCTCTTCTCCTCACAGTCCTTGTGTCCCATTCCTGGTGTCTGTCGAGATCTAGCACAAATGGCTGCTCCCTCGTGAGACCTTGACTGTGCCTCCTGCATGAGCCTCCTGCTCCCTCATGGCAGGCACTTGTGTTGCAGGCTCTGAGCTGAGGATGAGAAGGGGCCATTAGGGCCTCCAATGTGCTTTTGTGACCACTTCCTGAAGGATGAAGCTGCACTGCCTTGTAAAACTTCTCTTGAAGTCTGAGACATAGGGGCAGTATATTTAACTTCTCTGAATCTCACTTATCATCAAATGAGGATGATATGTCACTCATAGATTTTAGGGTGTTTGGAAAGAGTCCAACCCTGAGTATATGAACAATAAGAGCTTGTGAAAAATGACTTGGGTGGTTCTAGTACCACATGTGTCTCCCACACATCTCAGGAGAGAGCTCACTGTGGGTCTCATGAGCATGGAAAAGGCCCTTCTTGGCCAAGAGCACACATATCGTCTCCTCATTGGAGCCTGACTCAGATACATATTGAAAACTCTGGAGAAGACAAAAAAATTCAGCTGTCTTTGAAGGCTTTTCCTAGGATGTGCTGGAGCCACCCAGAACTGGCAACCATCGTTTTTTCCCTTGATCCTCTAGTGGCTCCAGTGAGGTCAAATCCAAGGAGGAAGTTCTTTTCCCACTCATGCTGTAACCTGATATGCTGCCTGGAAATGCAAGTCACAGTGTGAGAAATGTGCATGCTATGGCTCTCTGGGGACAAGAGAGGACTTTTGTCTCAAGACTACGCCTGCATTTGCATGGCTGCCCTTGAGCAAACCGGCCAGGAGCAGGGGATGTTACCTGAGCACTGATTCTTAAAATATGGCACTTGAGCAAAACTGCATTCTATGCAAAGGGAAGGAAGACATGGTCAGAAGAAAAAGAGGGAGACCTGGACTTAAAATATGGTGATAAATAATGATTCTGGGAGGCTTCCTGGCTTGGGTCATCCTTTTGGTTTGAGTACTACTCTACATGTGTGGTTGTCCTTTTGCTTCAGTTTCCTTGTGCTTGGAGGTGGTTGTGATATAGTAAAACTGGGCTGGGCTTGGAGTCACAAGTCCTGAGTGTAAGTCAAGGCTCTGTCACTTTCTAACTGTGTGATCTTAGACAACTCATTTTACTTCTTGGGTGGTCAATTGCCTCAGTTGCCAAAATGAGCAGAGTGATACTATAACACTTGATTGTAGTGAGGAATAAATGGGAAAACTTGTAAATTGTTGGGCACTGAGTAAGTGTTCAATAAAAAAGTTCGTTAATTTTTTTTTTTTTTTTTACTTTGCCAACCCCAGTGTTAACATGAATTTTTCAAAGGTTTATTTTTGCATTCCTATTAAATAGTAGTATGTGTATTATCTTCATTATTTATTTATGTTATTTACCATAGTTTCTTACTTAAGAGACTTTACCCCACATGCTGCCTTGACACTGAGAACTGAAACCACATCCTACTGTCTGCATTAAGATGATTTTATGCTATTCCTCTACTTTCATTAGCACAATTTATTTTTCTCATGAATCTCTTGCCTAGACAATGGTTTAATTATTCCTTACAGGAATGTCCTAAAGGACCCATCCACTCTTCCCCAGGAAACATCAACTAATTATATTCTAAGAGTCAAAGGAATCCTTCATCTTGAAGTTGTCCCCTTGTGTCCTCCAGTCCTGGACTGCTGTCATGACTCTTACTTGATCCTAACTGAGCCCTGTTTCAGGTCAAACTCCCAAACCTCAGTCAGTTCCTTCCTCTGAGACAGTGTTATAGCTCTGCTGTGTGGTGAAATTACTTTACCTTGGTAAACAATAAACTCAGCTGCACCTTATCAATAGACCATGTTGGTGATGTTTGGGGATCCAGACATTTTGGCGTTTGGGAAGTCCCACTGAGATCCAGTCAACACGGAGAACTTTCAGTGGCAACATTCGACTGTGAAACAGCCCTCTCCTTGGAGGCCTGTGGAGCGCCCTGCTAGGTGTGGGGACTTTCCTGACCATGATGCTGGGCTGTGGGGGTTGGGGGTGGGGTCTCATATTATTTAGAACAACTATCTCTTTCAGTGAGCTCCCAGATGCTGTTTATTCTGCTTTCTAGGAGTAAGGAATGCTCTTTAGCTTTCATTTGGCTGTCTGATCAGATTTGTGAAATGATTATCCATGGTGGAAATCTACCTCATTACTAAAACTCCTGTTTGTCTCTGCCTGTCCCTGTCATTTTATTATCCCTCATTGAGAGGGACCTTGAAATGAACCCATTTTTCAAGCCAGGCCTAGGAAATAGAAAGTTTTGAAGGCCTATCTGTTCTAAGACTGTCATGACATCTTTTGGACATTCATCAGAAGCATTTGAGAACTTTCTTCACTCTCGTCTTTTGTCCAGGAGAGTCTGGTTATAGGAGATCTCTCTCTGCAAACCATTCCATACTTCTGGAGCCACAAGCCTTGACTGGGGTTTGTAGCTGAATGACCCGTCTGCTACTTTGGGAGGCTGAGATGTGACATACATAAACATTTTTGGATAAAATATTCCCAGACTCTTATGGATTTGACTCTGTCTAAAGTTAAGTCCATGCCTCCTCCTCCAGGTTGAACTCCTGCTACATGAATAACATGTTTATATTATAATCCAAACTTGTGTGTTTATTTTACTAAATGGCATGTGTTAACCAAGGATATTTGTGGAGTTTTTGATACGACCAAGATTGTTTATTTGAGAGTCATCTTAGAAGAAAAATAAAGCAAAATTTCAAACTTCCAATAGTCTTCATTTTTTAATTAGTACAAAGAAGCATCTAAAGGTTTTTTTTAGTTTTAAAAATCTCTTTCTTAAGAAATTCTTTGGCTAAGGCAAAAGAAAAACTTACCACTGTCTCTTCTAGATCCTCCTAAATCCCAAGTTGAACCTAGGAGCCTTTATTCTATGTTCCTCTCCCCCACCATATACTCTTTCTGCCCCATCTCTCCCTCTGATTCATTCCCTTCCTTCCTGACCAGCCAGAATCCCTTAAGACTCAGTTGCCTCTTAAAGTTGAACTTCCCTCAGAACAGGAAGCCCTTTTCTGTTGATATGAAACACTGGTTTTTCTCTGAGCCAAGAGCCATTATTAGATCTTCCGAAGACCCATCAGACTAAGGAGACATTTGCAGAAGGATTTAGAATAATTTTAGGAATGTATAATCCAGAACTCCCTAACATATACTAATTGATTCATTATTAGGAGTAGCCTAAGAAGCAGAATGGGAAGCTTTTAGCATGATTTAAAAGACCCTAGTTTCAGGAAACCGGAGGGGCTTAGAAAAGCTGTCAAAGCTGGAAGATGTCTTTTGGAGACTATCCCTAAATTCTTCCATCTGAAAACAAATTGGTTTCTAATCCATTCCTGCAAGCAAAGAAAGGACAAAGTTTGGAGAACTCTGGGACAAGCTCTTTAATCCTGGTAGACAGCATCCAGGAATAGTTCTTGAGGAAGATGGGATTCCAGTTCTCTTCTCACTTTTATAGGTGCTGTTAAGCCAGAAATTGGAGATTAGTATGTAAGCACAAAGTAGAATTGGGAAATAACTCCATTGCTCGAACTTTCACACCCTGCTGAGCATTTTGAAAGTACCTTAGAATGAAACCAAACTTAGAATCTTGAAAAAATTTATGGCTTTAAAGATAAGACAGCTAGGTGCTTCTACCTCTGTCATTCAGCTTAAAAGAAGGAATCTCTTGATAATGAAGGCATAGACACTGTAACAGAAAGGACATTGAAATAAGAATTGCCTTATCTTGGCTAAGTAAACAGAGAACGTACACAGAAAATGATGTGATTAATCAATAAGAGGGAATCTACAAGGAGTTGATCTAAAGATTGAAGAAGCTCTTTTGGCTTATAGCGGTAAATCAACTCAAAGAATGCATCCAAAATGCTAGGCAGTGTGTTAAAACCTAAGTAAAGTTTGTTTAGTTTTGATGAATTTGTTTCTTTGGTTTAGTGTTTGTCTTCACCTAAAATATGAAAAGATATTTTTTTCCTATGCAATCTGCCAAGATATTGGTTTACTAGAATATATTTGCGTGTTTTATGTTGAACTAAAGACATGTCTTTGATTATTTTTAAAAAAAATTTTATTTTAATTCCAGTTAGTTAACATAGTGTTATATTAGTTTCAGGTGTACAATGTTGTGATTCAACAATGCCATACATCACCTGGTGCTCATGACGACAAGTGCACTTCTTAATCCCCGTTACCTTTTTCACTCATCCCCCTACCCACTTCCCCTCTGGTAACTATCATTTGTTCTCTGTAGCTAAGAGTCTGCTTCTTGGTTTGTCTCTCTCTCTCTCTTTTTCCCCTTTGCTCAAACAAAACAAAAAACAAATTTTGTTTCATAAGTTCCACATATGAGTGAAATCATATGGTATTTGTTCTTCTTTGACTGACTTATTTCACTTAGCATAAAACACTCTAGCTCCATGCATATTGTTGCAAATGACAAGATTTCATTCTTTTTGATGGCTGCATAATATTCCTCTGTGTGTGTGTGTGTGTGTGTGTGTGTGCATATATACATGTATATCCATATACACACATTTTTCCCCTCAGCATCCTGATGTTAGGCAACAACAATATAGTTATCAGGCATAATTTTGGTTATTATTTAAACTATCTACTTGGTCACACTCTCACTTTAATTTGAATCTAGCATCTTCTTGGCTAGTATTTTCAATTTGGGATGTATATATGATGAATCTAGGAAGTTTTAGTAATATATAGATGTTTGGAACCTATTCCAATTATCTCTGGATAATTGTGCATCTCAATATTTTTACTTTTATAAACATACAAATCCATTTTTATAAGATTAATGTACATTGTATTTGAAAACACTTAATCATTGTCCTTATAGACATTCTGTCTAAAATTTCAGATTGCTTTTCCATGTTTGTTTTGCCTGTCATGAAAGCAACCATATTTCTTTGTCATTTGTGTTATTATAACGAACTCTTATCAGATCTTTCATTTTGGAATGATCAGTAATAAGATAACCATAGCCATTTTAAGTCTCTGTCACCTACAAATACCATTTATTTGACTTTGATGTTTCCCTGAAGACTCAGCTACATGTCAGGGATGTTTTCATTGAGGGACTGTGTTCACAACCACACAGGAAGAACTTATTAGGTACTATTAATAGCTAGCACAACCATGAACGTGTTGACTATTGGATTCACGTGCTTCAGCTAAGGAGACACAGCACCCTCAAATCCCAGGAAGACTACCTCTAGTGGCGACCTCAAACTGAGGGTCCTTAGGAGACATCTCTAACACCTGGAAACAGCTGGTTTTTGGACATAGACAGCTTCTACCCCAGATTCATAGAACTAGACCATGATTGTCACTTTCAATCTGCATTTCTTCTCTAGTCTAGCTACTTTTACCTCTTCCTGGCTTATGATGACTTTATTTGCCTGCAAGTCTTATATTTTTAATATTGATTTTTGCATTTTTAGTCCATCATTGGTATGATTCCAAAACCTGGTATAGTTTACTACGAACTGGATAAAGAGTACAACCAAACCAGCTATTGGTTTTGGGTACATTTCTTTGCAGGAGCACCAATGTCCTCTGGTTCCATTTCCTTGTAATGAATCAGTTTCCTGAGAAACTGGGCTCAACCATTTAGCGAGGTTTTAGATTACAAACACCACAGTGGTCCAGGCAGCCAGAAATCTAAAACCTCCATCACATTGTGTCTATAACAGGGGAATGTGTGCTGCAAGATGCGGGGAGAGATGCTGTACCTACAACCCTGCAGACCTCTCTAGGATCTTTAATATTAAAAGAAAGAAAAATCAGAAATCAGAGAATTAGGTTATTTGGCTAATGATCTCATATCTGGTTTTCTTTAGACTGGGGATGGGATATGTTCTCTTGGTTTAACCTGGGCCCTCATGACCCCTGGCTGAGAAGTGCACAACACACTTTGAGTACAATCCATCTCTGAGTATGCATCTTGTGGTAGTGTCCAGAGGTGTCATCTCCAGAGTCCTAAATGCTGGTGCAGCCATTGTTCCATCAAATGATCCAGCAGAGAATGAACAATTTGACACTTCTGGAGGTTGTGGAACCATGGAGTTGGGAGTAAGTATCAACAGACACCTGGTGTGAGACCATCACACCTCAAATAACAGGGAAAGTCTGGACAGGTGTACATGCCTAGATATTAATTAGTGATCTATCCTTCCTCTCAGGCTGAAGAGTACCAGAAAAGAGGCTGAGGACATAAACTGTCCACCCCACACTCAGCCTGGGCACTGAAAACCTCAACCACACCTATTGTGAACACTAATATACTTTGTTATTCCTCTGCCTTCATTAGCATAATTTAATGTTTCCAGGAATCTCTTGCCCAGGCAAATGGCTTGTTTGTTCTCTACAGGGACTTCCTGAGAGACACATCTACTCTTCCCTGGAAAACATTGACATTTTATGTATGCCCTAAGAGTCAAAGGAATCCCTCACCTCCAAGTCCTCCCCTTGCTGTTTCTCCTGCTGAGGACTGCTGTGTCACAATCCTTCTCCACTCCTAACTGAGCTCCACTTTAGGTCAAATTCCCAAATCTCAGTCAATCATGAACTTGCCTTCCCCTCTTGGAAGCTCCAGCAGCTTTGAGGTGTGGTGTCTTCCCTTTCCACAGAAATGACAAATGCAGCTTCGTCTCATCAACAGGTTGTGTTGGCAATGTTTGGGAGCCAGGTTTTAACATAATTTACACATGCTAGATACTTCAGAGAAATGTTAAGTACAGAATTTGAAAAATGTCTGCTCTTTATGTTTTACATCTTAAATTATTGCTACAATTCTGAATTAAGTTTTTTTATATTTAAAAATATTTCACCCTCTTGAACTCCATCTGAAATACGGTAATAAATTCAAACTTCAATGTATACCTATTTGATTTTCTGAGAAATAATTTCTGTCCCTTTACTGATAAATTCCAGGAGAGTAGATCTGGGGTTGTGGGTGCCAGCAGCACTGGGATGGAGCCAGGAGCTATTAGAATCTGGCATCTATTCAGAGCCAGGCCTTGTGCAAGCAGCTCCCTGGACATCACACTGTCTTCATTCCTTACAACTTCCCTGCCATGAGGATGTCATCCTTATTTTACAGATGAGGAAACTGGCCCTCAGGTCAAAGGGCTCAGCTGAACAAGAATTCTAACCCATGTTTGTCTGACTGCAGAAGAGTCTTCCTTTCACCTTCTCCCTAGCCTTTATTGACTACCTCCTGTAGGCTACCTATTGTCACGGGTACTAAGCACCCATCCATAGGGCCTAGCCTGGGCCCTCAAGGGGCTCGCAGATCTTCAGGGATGATAGTGAAATTCTGTGCAAAATGATAGTTTTGCAAGTTAGTTTGGGAGCACTTAACTCCTGAGGTAGGAAATGGGCCACCCAACCTGAGCCTCTGCTCTGAGTCAGAACTGAAGTAGAATCTGTGGGTCCCCAAGTTCTCTTTCCCCAGAGAATCTTTGGGAGTTCCATCTTCCTGGTTGCCATGAATGCCAGTTTGTGCTGTCTTGTGGCTTCCATGTCCCACTGCTATTGCCCTTATGCCACCTAGAAGTGTGGGGCTTCACAACCCTTGTGAAGAGAGGAAGATGATCCTCTCTGCCAGTTTCTTAGCATGCTCCCCAAGAGTTTCTTATAATGTCCTTAATGTTGTAACTCATTTATTTTTTATTTTTTTAAAATTTTATTTTATTTAAATTCAATTAACTAACATATAGTATATTATTAGTTTCAGAGGTAGAGGTCAGTGATTCATCAGTCTTATATAACACCCAGTGCTCATTACATCACCTGCCCTCCTTAATGTCCATCACCCAGTTACCCCATCCCCCCGCCCCCCTCCCCTCTAGCTACCCTCAGTTTGTTTCCTGCACAATTGCACTACTAGGTATCATTTATTAAGTTTTGGATCTGATGCCTGGAAAAGGGAGGGCTACCCTGCCCCCTACCCCTCCCCAGCCAGGTATTGCACAGGTGCATGCCTGCATCTTTCTGTCTGCCATGGCTTAGCTGTCAAGAAGTCATCTGGGATCTTTGGCTTTATCTTGCATAAGAAGGAACGTTCTGTCCCCTTTGAGGTTGCCCAGAAGAGAGGTCAGTCTTTCTCCTCATTGCTTCTCTCAGAGAAACACTAAATCCTCATGTTGGAGACCTTCTGCTGCCTCATCATGGCATGTCTGAATTCTTGGAGAGAAAATGTGGATTAGGCTGATCTGGGATATTTACCACACATGCTTTAAATGACTTGATTCCTTGAAACAGATTCAACTCCTAATCAGGGCTATCTTTCTTAAAACTAAGAAAGCCTTCATGCATACTTTCTCTCTCCTCTATCCCTCCCTGCCTCTCTCCCTCTCTCTCTCTTTGTCTTCCTGTCCCTTTCTTTCTCTGTATTTTCCAGAATAATGTACCATCAGGTAGCTATTAGGAAATCTGCTTGAGGACATTTGAGTTTTAGGACAGCAAGCCCTTCTCAATTGTCATGATTTTAATTTGGGGTACACAACATTTAGTTGGTCCTTGGCCAGAGATCACTTTTGTTGGGAATAAGTTATTACTTCTAAGTACTACATTCCTAATCCTTTTGGATATTTAAGAATCCTTATCAGAAGCAAGTGGTACACCAGTAACTTTTAGTCCTTTCCAAATAAAATAACTTCCTTTAATTGTACCAAGAATTTATTTCAGTGTTACAACAAATTTCAATTTTATTATTTACAATTCACTTATTTATCTCTTAGAGGGAATGATGCCCTGGAAGGAAGTTTAACTAAATCAGATGTGGAAAACTTTTTGCCATTTCAGGACAAATGGCAGTTTCTCATCCTGTGCAGGGCTTGCCTAAGGCTGGTGCCCTTTATCTGTGATGGACGTTGGAAGCAAGGGGGGAATTTGGAGATGACTGTAACACCAGGAAGGTTGGCACTGGCCTCCAGAGGAAGCAAATATGGAGCTGCTTGAATAAATCATTGTGACTGTGACATTGAAAGCAATGCATCCACCCAACTAAAACAAATCTCTTTTTTTGGAAACATTCACAAGTTATAGAAGCCCCATGATGTTGAACGAAAATAAAAATTCTTTAAAAAAATGCAACGAGAAATCTTTTTCTTTCACATAATATCTTACATGATATCATCTAAACATTTTGAGTTGGATTATTTCCCTTTGCGATGGAATTAATTTTAATTTTTTAAATTCATGGCTTATCTCCAGATCCCCAGTTCAGGTTGTTTTTACCCCCTGCTGACTCAGGCCATTCTTTTGCAATTCTATAGAATAAGAATCTTCATTTCAGATTTCAGGAGTTCTGGTTTTATTATTGTAGAGTGACTTTGCAGTAGAACAAAATGGCATTTAACAGATTCTTTTATCCAGGACTCATAATACATTCTGAGTACATTTTTCCTAATTTCATTAAATGGCTACAGCTCTAATAGTGGTGGACAGAGAATTTGAATTAGAGCAGAAAGGCCAGGTCAGCTGGGTCTGGGTGTTGATCCTTCAGTATAGGGTCAGGGGCTTTGGGAATCAGGAGCCTGTTTGCTTTGCCTGAACAGTGAAGATGTAAACCTCCCCTACCATCCCCCCCTCCCTGCCCCACTCCAACCTCCTCCACCTCTCTGCCCTCACCAGTAGATTAGATTTGGTGTCTGGCCGAATCCTTGGCTAAAACTCTTTAACAATAGAGGCCTTGCATTAACCTTTTAGTGTATGACTATACACATTCTAGAAACTTTAAGTTAAGTGAATATCATACACTAGATATATCATTGAGAGCAAAGTTTGGTTTATCAGCAAATGCATGATGTCAGAGCCATTTCCTTGGCTGCTTTTAACATACAACAGTTGCTTCAAAGGCAGCATAACTGAATAACATGAAAAAGTGTAGCTCAAAATTGCTGAATTAGAAGTATGAAAATATTGTTTACCAATTCATGGTGCTTATTCAGATACATTTGGTTTGCTCTCTGATTATTTGTAGTCACTGTCAGAAAGGATTTTACTAAAGGCCTTGTCTTAACTCACGAGCCTTCTTGTGCGTAAACTGAAAATGATGCATGGTTCACTAATCTTGCCTCAGATTGCAATTCCATTTTCATTGCCCCAGTTAAATTTGAAACCTGGTTCAAATTTAGCCATGCTGCCATGGAAGCATACTTGGAGGTTAAGACCAAAACCGAGCTCTACATGGGAACAAAACACCTGAAATTCCGATTTGAGTACGAGTAATTTACAAAGAGGTAATGCCGACCCCCCAAGGACCTACGCTGCACGACTTGCTGGTAGGGTTTGTTTGGGAGTACCTGCAACGAAGCTGCATTGGGAAGTGTCAGTTTGATGAACTTTGCCCGTGTCTTAGGCACAGAACGAGGCCTGTAACTGCTTTACGTCCTTACCCAGGGAATGCAGACTGGTGTTAACTGGAGGTCCTAATGGGATTAGGACTGGTTTGGAGAGAAACTGTCTAATCTTCTACTGACTGTTTCCCTGAGTTAAAGGAAAAAAGCACATAAGACAAACCTGGTTCGTCTAATGGCTACTGTTTTCTCTCGCTGGCTGCAACTGCAAGCATTTTGCGCAGGGTTTGCTAAGGGCTTGGTGCAGCCCTACAGTGAGACGCAGCCAGCGTTGGGTGCGGCAGGCGGTGACTTCTGTCTGAGAGAACATTGCATAAATGGGGATGGGCTTTGGCAAAGCAGAGGGAAGGAACAGCTTGGAGGGGTTAAGAGTTAGGAAAAAAGTAGTGTAAAGGACGTGCTTATCATCCACACTTTGAAATCTCTGACTTTGCATCCTTAATATCTAAACTTGGCACTAACAAATACTTCATTGTGAGGGGATTTGGGTTAAGTCACCATGGACAGCTTACTTGGCTTTCAGGATTTGGAAATGGCATTTCTCACCTCCTCCACACTAGCCTTTTCAGTTGCTTGCCAAGTATAAGGGGGAAAAAAAACCCTTAATTCTGGTTAGAAGTGTTTCAAGCATTACATAAAGAGTAGCTTGGCTGGTGAACTGCAAGAGCCGTGTGGCTAACTTCTAAATAAGTTTCGTTTCAGGAAGTATTTAAGCATGCTCTGTAGGATAGCAGTGCTAGTAAACACCCATGATTTAAAGCCACTCTGTACACTTAGACCTCGGCATACCTACTTTACAGCCTCATTATTCTGCCTAAGAACACTACCAGTATATAAAAATAACAAACACATTGCATTTGCTGAAATATTTTGGTCTATGTTTGAAAACGTGCAATAAATTCCAATTTGAAAAATAAAATTCTCTGAAGAAAATGTTTCTCTTCCTATGTTTTAGGTTTTGCATTTTGGCCTTCAAATGAAATTCAAATCAAAGTGACACATGGTAAAGTGAATACTCCCATGTG
The DNA here is from genome assembly GCF_011800145.1 of Mirounga leonina. NCBI lineage: Eukaryota > Metazoa > Chordata > Mammalia > Carnivora > Phocidae > Mirounga > Mirounga leonina. The sequence goes on from NW_023270415.1 coordinate 1,665,672, forward strand.
ATTTAATACTCGCAATTCTAAAATATAAACTGTTTTCATTTATCAGTGAAATTAAGAAATGCCTACCATTGATAATATTTTAACTTTCTAAATGTTATCATTATTTCTCTCTCTCTCTTTTTGATACTTATTTGTAATTGTGTAGAAAGGGAGAGCCAAAACAAATTCCACTCTCCACTAACCATCTAGAGAAGAGTGTTGAGTATTTAAGCTATAAAAGTAGCTTTCAGTTTAACCTGGTATTTGCAATTTGTAGGAACAAATTGTGTGTCCCCGTTCTGGTAAATTCAGTGGATGCCACAATGGTGTGTCTCAGTGCTTTGTGGTTGGGAACAACATTTCATGCCCAGTCTTAGAGTACAAGTGGAAAAGAGTTCTTCTGTATAACAAGGGTGGTCATGGTAGAGAATTCTGCCTTGGCTGCCTCAAGCCACAGGATAATCTTACTAGGTACTCAAATGAACGGGGGTGATGTCGGGCAGAATTCGCTTCAGCTGTTGGCACTTCATTTTTGTTGGGTAGAACTTTTTCCCTAGTACATGGGTGATTATGTGCCAGGATTCATTACTTATGACAAATACAGTTCCTTCTGATATTTCTCAGTACAGTGGGATCTGCAATATTTATGAATAGGGCACCTGTCACCAGCAATGCTATCTCTCCAGGAAACATCCAGCATCTTCCACAGATGCTCCTCTAGGGGTAAACATCCTCTAAAGAGGAGCTGACTTCACCAAGTGACCTTATGGGACTGGAATGTGAGCTGATTCTTGAGCTCTTGGCTCCTCAGCTCTGTGCTCCCCCAGTCATGAGTTTATTCCCTCTAACTCATTTTGTTGTTCTTTAGTTTAAAGCGTGTCTTGTTTTCTTAAGAATTCCTTATATAATACTTGGAGCTTTTCAAGATAAAAACCTCAGAGTGCTTGCTATATAGATAAACCAGTGAAGATAAAGATACAGAAACTTGTATTATTTCTACATAAAGACTAAGTTATCCAGGGCCTGCATTTTAGGTGGGCACTTTAGATTCTCTGGATCTCTGTATCTGTCTTGCTGAGAAACAAAAATACTAGAGCGATGATATATTTCAAATTAAAGTGCTGTGGTGGCTGTCCTGCAGGTCAGTAAGTCAGGATCTGGGATGGGATGGATGGACAGGAGGACAGAGCTGGCGTCTGGGCACTAACATCTCTGTCAGCTCAGATAAATTGCACAGTCCTGGTCCCAGATCCCCAATCTTCAAAGCCAGTGTGTTGGGTTACATTTTATAAGTAGAAACTCAGATTCAAAGGACTCAGAAAGATAATCTAGTCTTAACTCAGAGACACTTTAAAACGTACTTTTGATATTTATATGCTTTATTTTCACAGGCGTTTCCTTTGCCAGTCCTTTTGTAGGTGGGGGTTTCAAACCTGTGAGCATCATCGTTCTGCCACAAAGCCAGCCTGGTTTCTAGCTGGAAGCATCCTCTCAGGACTGTTCTGCCCTGTTCACGATCCCATGTGCAACTGGCGTGGCCGCATATGTGTATCCCTGTGAGGGGCTCTTCTCTCTGGAGTCCTGTCAGTGGGGCCTCTGTGACAGCTCGCCGGACAGTGTAACTTGTAATTTATTCCCTCATGTATAAATCTGTTGCAAGGTTTCTCAATCACTGCAGAACTTGCTGGTACAATTCCATGTTTAACTAGAGGCATCTGGTGCCTCTGCTGCTGTTTACTAAAACCCTTCATTTCACTTCATAAAACAGTTGGCCCAGTGTGGCTCTTCTTCCTCAGGACACCTCCCAGCCCTCTCCATTGTGAACTGAAGATTGTTTTGTGGTCGAAAGATCTTCCACAGGAGACCCTTTTGTGCATTTTCACCGATTCAGATATTCGGTCCAAACTCTAGCCTATTTCCTTCTATTTGAATCCCTTGGATATCTTAATGGGCTCTGAGCACATTGGTCGATCCTCCTTCAGAGAATCATGAAGCATTTCCCAGAATACTTGCTCCAGAAGAATTATACTACTTACTCCTGGCTACCGTCTGCTAGCAGGCAGAACACGGTCAGAAGGTCTGCGTGGGAACCCTGGATGGGCAGGGGCAGCTAAGACGCAGGAGCCTGAGGAGTAGGGCAGGGCCCAGATTCAGGAGTCAGAGAGTATATTAGGGTCCCCTGGGCCTGGACCAGAGTGGCAGGGCAGCCATATTGGGGGTAGGTGGGCTCGCAGCTCCTCTGCTCCTCCAAAAGCTTAGCTGGACCCACTGACAATGACTCAGTCCTTGCTATTGTTCTTTCCCACATGGGTCACAGTCAGGCTCTGGTTTCTGGCTGGGGGCGTCCACGGTGGTACACGTCTCTCTCTCCATGCCTCTGCATCACTTATTTCCATCCCCCCATCCCCTGCTGCTTTCCATATCCAACTCGCCACACTCATTAGGGAAATAACTTGTTTTCTTTTGCATTCCACTGCCTCCCCCCTTGTTCATTTGAACGTTTTGGAAATCTGTTGGAGGTGACTATGGCAGATGGAGTTGAGGGCTGTAAGAGGAAGAAAAAGTTAAGGGAGTAAATAAGTGTCAAGGAATTCATTGTCTGCTCTCCACCTGTTGTTATTCTGGTCCCAATCAACCTGCTCGCCAGGCTGGAGCCAGCGGCCATCTGGAAACACTGCTCTGTTTATAAACTTGGCATGAAGCAGCACTCCCGGGCCCTGACCTCCCACACGAATCTGGAAACAATTAGAGCAAGATGATAGGCAGGCAGGGAACGCTCCAGGGAGGGAGGAAGGGCGGGAGGAGGAGGAAAGGAGCCTGCAGGGGAGGGGGCAGACGAGGGGTTAGGGGCAGGAGCCCAGGGAGGCAGGCCTGAGTCTGGGTGGGAGCCAGGCTAGGGTGTAGGGTAAACAGGGGTCCTGGGGTCTGAGGAGCCAGGGCCCCAGTGGGAGGCTTGAATGGGGGCAGGGAGACTAGGAGTAGGGTAGGGTGGAGCCAGGTGTGGGGGAAGCTGGGAGTGGAGGGGGGCAGGAGGGACATCCAGGAGTGGTAGGGATCCAGGGTGTAGGATGGGGGGGAGCAATAGGTAGGGTGGAGGAGCCAGTACCTGGTTGGGGGAGCTGGGTATGGAGAGAAGTGCGGGTGGGGGTCCAGGGAGGTCTAAATCTGGGTGGGAGCTGTGGGTCTGGGAGGAGCCAAAGAGACCTGGATCTGAATGGGGTCCGGGTGGGAACCAGGGATGGGGGGCATGGGGTGGGGAAGTCTATGGATCGGTTGTGGGGAGCTCGTGATAGCCAACCCGTCTGGGTCTGGGGTGTGAGGGCCAGGAGAGGGGCCCTAGCTATTTGCTTAAGATGGTGCAATTGCAGGCATGCACCACGTGCCCTGCAGCCTCAGCCTCACAGGGTGGCCTCCTTCCAGTTTCCTGGGACCTCTCAAGAAACAAAACAGGCTCGTGAGGCAAAGAAAATGCCACCATCTGCCCTTCTCTGTGAGCAGAGAGCAAATATATCGTGGACACAGTGAATAAAGCCCTTCCTGGTCCCTGTAAAAAAAAAAAAAAAAAAAAACAAGAAAAAAACATTGTACATTCTCAAGTCTTTGTTTTGGTTTTGGAAACACATTCTTGAAAAGCACTTTTTAACCAAAGGAAGTTTAAGCAATTTCCATTTTGCTCCAGAAACACTATAGAGGGAAATTTCTTTAAAAAGGACAACTCTTGTTGATCACACATTGGAATCTGTGTGACCCACTTCATGCTTTTGTGTTGCAGGAGTTGATTCAGGTTTCCAGAGTCTGGTATTAGCGAGGAGATGAATGAGCCTCTTCCTCTTCACTCAAGAAACACTTGTTTTTTCTCTCTTTCTCCTGCAGTTCTGAAATGTGATTCCTAACTCTGAGTGGATGCTCTTTTCACGCTCAGCTGGGTTCCTAAACTCCTGAAATATTAATCTGTGGGAGTTGCTGGCAAACCCATAGTGGGTGCCCATTACCAAGCTCCTGGTTGGCCAAAGGACACTCAATAAGGGAACTTTACTCCATGCTTGTCTTCCTGGCTCTGGGGGCTCTGGCAGAGCAGCCCTGCACCCAGAAAGGTGGCCTCTGCCCTGGCCTTTTGTCCTGCTTCTGTCCCCTCACCTCAGCCTGGAACACTGGCCCCAAGTGCATTTGCTTAGATCTTGGAAAACTAATCCACGAAAGTGGTGTCATCAGCCAACCTAATCCCAGCGCCCTTTTCAGTTGTGAATTCACTGACTCCCTCCACCCTCCCCAACACACCATGCCTTGTTCTCACTATAGACTTCCCAAGCATTTTCTTTTTTTGCCTAAACATCCTCTTTCACACTTCTTGCTTCTACTATACTGGTTACAAAACCCAACCCCAGAATGTTTAGGACTGTGGAAGATGCACCATACAGTGAAGTGAAAAAATAATCAAGCAAGATTTACAAGGCCTGCAGCCTAGTCTTGAGAGCGGGCTGCGCTGTGCCCTTCATGTGGCTCTTACTATCCAGTGGTGCACCTCAGAGCAGGGCTCCTGAGGGTCCCTGGAGACGTTCAATCTGGTAAGCTAATTTTAGGTCCTGAGTCTTGTTGCAAGTGGATCCATTTGAACTATAATATAAAATATTGTGTTTATTTAACCCCGGTAAGCTGATCTCCTTTGTCTTTGTGAACTGGCTGGGCAGCTAAGAACCCACATTCTTTTCATAGTTAATAAAACTTCATATTTTTCTCTGTATTCATAAATTTAATTACACTCAAACTCTTTTAATCTATGTCAGTTTTTCAAACTTTACCTAGATGAAGAAAACACAAGCCACCCCCTTCAACATGCAACATAATCATAATGTTTAAAAGACACAACCAGAAAATTCATTTTGCCAGTCATCTTGTATCTTTTAGATTTTCTGGCCTGGAGATAGTAGAGATATAAATTGACTTGGCTATAATTCTTCCCAAGGTGATAGATTTATACTTTAAATACCTACATTTGTTTAACCTTATTTAAAAAAAAAAAACAAAAGAGAAAAAAAGCTGTATCCAAGTTACTTCACACAAGACTCTGTAGATTCTTTAAAGCCTTCAGCATGTATTTGGGATTGATACATATTCTCTGAAAGTACAGAGAGTGAGTGACCTTGGTGGTGCCCCCACCCAGACAACTCTTGGGACATAGTGATCAATAGTGCTTCCTTGGGTGATTTTTGAAAATTAATGACATTTCTATAAAGTGTTTTGTGCTTTTTGGGAGAAATAAGTGCAGTTTATCAGCATCCAGTTACTGTGTCCCTGCACACCCACAGTAGAGATGAAAGCTTGATCATCTAGTTCATAGTGGAAACCCTCCCCGTGTACCCTCCTTCTTTTGAATTGTCTCTGAACAACATCTGTTCAAATGGTGCTTCAAAACCATCTTCCCACTTGTAATTAAGAACACTGAGACCCCCTTTTAATTCAAATGTTCATCTTCATTTCCAAAGCTTGGTGTTCTCACCCTTCCCTACCTGAGAGCTCATATAATTCCTTCTCTGGACAGACTCATCTGCCAACCATTCCCTCCTTTGTTCATATCTTTCTGCCACCACTGGGCTTTGCCTTGATTTGATTTGTAAGAGAGAAATCTTTGTTTCCACCAAAAGAAAAAAATGAATAAAAACCAAAGCAAAATGAAACCTTTATGTATTGTAGAAAATTATTATTTTTTTCCTATTTAATTGTTTCTTGAAATTCTTACAATAACACTTTACTTAAATGTTTGGTCCAAGGAAGGCTTTAGAAATGAGAGGCTCCTTACAGCTTTCTCATCTGGAAGTCAACTAGTATTCAACTGTCTGGTGCACGGAAGAGTAACAATCTTTAGTTTTCCTTTTCTGCTTCTAAGGAGGGGAGCTGCAGAGAGAAGTAGCTCTGACGTATTTTCTCTTTCCAAGAATGCTCAGGGGAGTGTTGTAGATTAAAACTCGAAAATTTGTGATTAAGTCTTCATCTAAAAACTGGACAACATTCTTGCCCCAATCTTCTTATCTGGAGGTGTTGGAAGTGAGAAGGGCCAATGACATTTCCAAACTCATGGTGTGTTCCCTGTGTTGATTCTGCTGGCTGTTTAATTATAAGATCATTTAATGGAGGATGACTTTTAAGGCAAATGTGCCATAAGTCATGTGTTCTTTCCTTAGTTGCCATGTGAAGTCAGTGACCATGTCTTTGACCTGATGGAATGGGCGTTTCCTGGTTCATCTGGCCATGCACTTAAAACTTACATGTGATAATAATGAAAACATCCAGAAGTGTTTGTGTGGCGATGGTTAGGGCTTAACTGACACTGAGTTTTAGGGTACACTACCAGAGCATATGGTGCTGTTAGTTATTCTAGGAAATGCTCAGTAAACGTGGAGTGCTACAGTAGAGCTATGTACAAAATGCGGACAGAATGATTTGTATCTCTTTGTTTGCCCTTCAAGACAATGCATTTCATGTCTGCCTTATTTGTCACTATATATCCTGTTCCTACTACATTGCCTGATGAATAAGAGGCATTCATTGACTATGCACTCAGTGAATGAATGAATTAATGGTAAGGAACATTTTTTGATTTGAGAAATTGGGGAATATTTTATAGCAAAATTAGCAGAGAAAGCCCAAGACTGCCCTGGGGGGATGGTATATTCCAATAATCTTTTTGTCTCCTATCCCTCCCCACTAAGAAGCATTTGCCACTTAAACATATTTATTGGAGCACCTGCATGGCTCATTTGGTTAAGCATCTGCCTTCAGCTCAGGTCATGATCCTGGAGTCCCAGGAACCCTACCTCAGGCTCGCCACTCAGCGGGGAGTCTGCTTCTTCCTCTCCTTCTGCCCCTCACCCTGCTTGTGCTCTCTCTCTCTCTCTCATATAAATAAATAAAATCTTAAAAAAACCCATATTTATTGTTAAAACTGCAGTATTAGAAGCAGTGTTAGTACAAGTACTGGTAATGGTAATAGGAGTAGGAATTCTGTAATGGGAACAAATTTTCCATGTGTGTTGATGTATCACACTCACCTTTGTGTCCTACAGGGTTTACAATCAGAGAAGACACTGGCTTTTGATCCTACAGGAAGAGAGCAGACACCTACTGAACAACAGAGACATTTTTCATTTTCTACAGTCAAATCCAATTTTTATTTGGCAACTTAATATGCTGGAAAGCAAAGTTCTTCAGAGAGCTTGAGAGAGATAGGAGAGAAGTAGAGAGGAGGGGGAAGAGGAAGAGGGAGGGGAAGAGAGAGGGAAGGGGAGAAGAAGAGGGAGAGGAATCACCCAATTTCTAAATTCCTCAGTACATGAAGCATGAACCATTAGGAGCTTAGAGTATTGCCATGGAGTTACAGCCCCAGGGAAAAAGAGGCATTTTGTCAAGTGGTGAGAAGCCTGAAGCCCCATCCCTTATTAGCATGGAAGGCTTCTGGGAAGAAGGTAGAGAGGTTGGAGGGGTCACAAGTGATAGTTAATTGGCTGCTTCAGAGACATTCAGATTAGCACCAGAGAACCCTAAGAACTGAGGTTTAGAAGCACCCTTCCCCTCACACTGATAAGAGGGTTGCAGGTTGTAGGAGAAGCCCACACCCATGGCCACTTGAGCTTCTACAGCAACACAGGGTGCTGACGACTCCACTGTGCCTTGCTGACAACTTGAGGAAGAGAGAAGCAGTGGGCAAAATCTGAAAGACTGAGCCCATGACCAATGAGCCTGAGTTGTCCAAAAGGGAATATTTTAAATAACCTTGATGGAGATTTAAAACACCTCGGGTGGGGTTTGTGAGGAAGCTCTGATCATCATGATTACTCTATTCATTCATGTCCTTATCAACTATTCTGTCCTTAGCACCTGTCTCACTGCAGAGTCTTGAGTGGGGCCCAACGTGGGCTCCACAGAGCAGGGACATGTGCTCCAGCACTAAACACAGCTTCTGGCATGTAGGAACTGCTCAAACTAAGTGGAGGTAACCACTTCTATTATTCATATAGAAATTCTCAGTATACATCTTTATTGAAATGAGAATGGCCCTGTCTAGTCCAGAAATTCTCTTAATCTGGTTATCTACTCAGCATTACACAGAAATACTGGCTCAAAGTGTGCTTTCTTGCTAGATATACACATGCATACATATTTTTATTCTATTCTTATTTTTCCTTTATCAAGCTAATAATAGTTTAAATTATTTGTGTTTGAACTTCTGGAGTTAGGTAGGGTGGTCACGGTGGTACTTCTGTCTTTGCTTTTTATTTTCAACTTTTTTGCTTCTAAACTGCAAATTTGTTCCACTGTGCCATCTCCTACTGCTCTCATTTTGCTTTTCTTTTGTCTTTCCAGTTATATTCTTTTCTTTTATCTTCCCCTCCTAACTCCCCCAAAGCCACCCCATGCAACAATCAGATTCACTCTCTAGTCCAGGGCTTCTACTTAGAGTCCACAGCTCATATCATATGCAGTGCTCTTGCCATAGTCACAGTGGGAGATGGATCATGAAAAATGGCTGCAATTCTCCATCCCTCCCTGTAAAGTTATCTACACCATTTGCAATATGATTTTATAGTTTTCCTGTTAAAAGGTTAGTCTATGTCCCCACTCATTAAATCTGAACTGTCTTGTAATTTGCTTTGGGCAATATAATGTGATAGAATGTGCCAGTTCCAAACCTAGCCCTCAAGGGGTCTTGCGTGCATCCTCTATCTTAGAATCCTGCCACTTTTATGTGAAAAGTCCATGGTGGTCAGCATGCTCCAGGCTGTGTGGAGCCCAACTGAGTCATTCTTGCCAGTTGAACCTCATCTGGCCTGTGCTGATAACAGGATCGTGAGCGAGCCCAAATTAAATCCAGGAGCCCTCCCCATCTTGGTAGAGCTTCCTAGTCAACCCATAGACCCACGAGAAATAATAAATAATTGCTTTTTTTAAACCACAAAGCCTTGGGGTGGTTTGTTAGGCAGCAATAGCTAACTGATACAGTCAATAATCATCTTTTATTGTTAAATCTAAAGGATCATTTTTTTAGTCCTTGTAGCAGAGACTTATAAAGGTTACCCCAAATCTGTGTCCTTTTTCATCACAAGCATATAGCTGGACTATATTTTCTCACCTTAGCCATGTGACTGACTTCTGGCTAACAGAATATGTGCAGAAGCAATATATGTGACTTCCAATCCCGGCTCATAGACACCTCTTTCCTGCAATCCATTTCCCATCATCTGGCTGAATGGAGAGAAACTAAGGAGGGTAGAACCACAGTGTGGAAGACACATGGGTTCCTGAATGACAATACAGAAGACTGTTACCAGGAACATCTACAGTAGATTTTGTGTGAGTGAGAAGCTAACTTCTGTCGTGTCAAGTTCCTGAGGTTTGGGATACATTTAGAGCAATGGGGGTTGTTTGCCTTCACCACTGCTCTCTTTCTCTTACTTGACCTCTCTGTGGCACTGGGCAAAGCTGACCCCTCTATCTTATGGTGTCTTCTTCCCCTGGGTTCCTCTATCCCATACACTATAGTTTCCCCACACATATATCAATGGTTCTCCATTATTTTTGAGAAGATAAAGTCCAGAATGCTTAGCATGCCTTTGCTAAAGCCTTTATTTACCATATGATGTTTCACCATCATAGCCTTCTGATATAAATACATCATGCTCTCATGTACTCTGAGGTCTTAAATTTGTTGTTCCCTCTGCTTGAAATAGTCTTCCCACTTATGCCCTACTAACTTTTCCTACCATTTTGGATCTGGCCCATTACCCATTCTAAGAACCCTGGGCCCCAAGGTGGGGTGAAGAGCCACTGTGGACTGTGAGGGGATTCTGTTTTTGCCCCAGTCTTAGGACTTACTGTTGTACCAGAACTTCATCACTCTTCACCAGAGGACTCTATGCCTATCATGCTCACTATTGCATCCCAAATGTATAAACTGACATATGCCATTTAGTCATGCTAATAACCATTTAGTGATAAATTAATGAGTTTGGCAAGACTGGGGAAATAAGAGTGCATGAAATCTAGAAATTAGACTCAAAGTTCAATAACTGGTAGTTATGAGAAAGTCAAGTGGAAAAATAATGCTGCTTCATCTATCTTGGAGCTTATTTGTACTTGGTCCCTCTGATGATTACTATTTACAATTATAGGTGTAGAATAGGCTTTTTTTTTCAAATAATGTTTCCTTTTATTATCATTAGTGATGAAAATTGGATTTTTTTTTTAAAGATTTTATTCATTTATTCGACAGAGAGAGACACAGCGAGAGAGGGGACACAAGCAGGGGGAGCAGGCTTCTCGCTGAGCTGGGAGCCCGATGTGGGATTCGATCCCAGGACCCCGGGACCATGACCTGAGCCGAAGGCAGACGCTTAATGACTGAGCCACCCAGGCACCCGAAAATTGGATTTATTTCACATATTACAATGCTGAATTTGATGTTTTTATGTGAACATAAGTGCTCTGTAAAACCTCAAGCATATTTCTCTATTAGAATTGGGAGATGAATGGTTATATAAACTTATGGTCAGCTGAGAGGTTCCCAAAACATTGCTATTGAAGTGGAGGGAACAAAGGGCATAACATGGATGTCTACATTCCTTCTTTGGGATAATGTAGATGCGTGTTTACATATATTCTTTATTATGACATGCCCTTTAACCACAAGGAAAACTCAGGCACTGGAAGGCTATGTGTGCTGCCCAAGGTCTCACAGCAACTTGGGTTTGATATTGCATCTGAAAGCAGGTGTAGGTGTTTTTCCCTAGGAACACACAGACTCCTAGACCTGGAAATGAATCAAAAAGAGCCTCTGTCAACTCATAATGATCAACCTGGTAAAGCTGACAATACATACCCATGAGGTTGCATGTGGAGGAGGATTTGGAGGGACTCCATTAGTGCATGTTCACAGTTGAACTCCATGGAGGGATGGATTATTCTAGAATTTGCTTTTTTTGCCAAGCTGTTGTGTGAACCTGTCCTGTGTGTGCTCTGCCTGTCTTGATTTCTGACCCCATGAGGAGTGTACAGTGGACCAGGGAAAAGGTCCAGGGGGCCAGGCTACCATCTTGCCATGGCCACGGTAACAAAAGCAGCTAAGATTGACCAAGTGCTTCATATGTTCTCAACTCCTCTCCTGAAAAGCCTCATCCAGTTCTCCACTGGCACCACCAGGGAGGTGCTATGGTTCCTCTCAGCTCTCAGATAAGGGCACAGAGGGCTCTGGGAATGTCCCCCTGTTCCTTTCAGAGTACTTGTCCCAAGGTGGGCTCTGCGCACTGGACCAAGTCTTGGTCCTCAAGGAAGGTGTGTGGTACCTTCCCATAGAACTCCAGGGTCCTCTCAAGAACAAATCGTCTTTCATCCTCTGGTTCCTGGACTCTCTCTCCCACTGCCTCACTGTAGAAGCTTAATTTAGAAGGACCATTTCTTACACCCTGAAGTGAGGACCTAATAAATTTTGAATATGTAAGGAAGGATGGCAAAATAATCACATTTGGAGTAAACAAACACATCTTCATAACCACAAAACATTCGTGTTTATATTTAGTGGATTGGCTTATACACCTAAATTCTTCACAAAAATTCTTTTTGTGTTAATTTGAATGTGTTGGTCACAGACAGCAGAGGACAGCTGAAGTGGGCTGTAAGCAGGAAGAGACACCCCTCTGAATGACATCCATCTCACTTGGTGAGTGCATGACCCCCTCATGACTCCATCCTTCCACACACCACTGTGTAATACTCACCCCCCACGCATCCTGTTTAGAGTCAGCTTAGATCCTGCAGAATTTTCCTTCTATTTTTCAGCAACAGAATATGAGGCAAAGGCCAAGAGCTGCTGATCTGTCTGCACTGTTGGAAGAGCCCCTGAGTTGCTGCTCTGTAGAGCTGAGAGGAAGTGCTGCCTGGCCCTTCAGAGCTCCCTGCAGGCTCTGGGCTGTTAGTCAGCAACCTGCAGACTGTTCCGCCCCACGGAGACTCCCCCACAGCCTGTGTCTGGCTTGGGCTCTCTGAGGCTGTCCTATCTGTGTTGTCTGCACTGTGTTCTGTTGCCCTGGTAAGAGTACAGGTGGCAGAGTCAAGGGCAGGGGCCTTGAGAATCATCCCTGACTCACCTCACAGAGTTCAGGCACCGGGTCCCCTCACCTGCCTAAATGAGTAGTAGTCACCAAGATTGTGTAACCAGCACCAGCACAGCCTGAGAGCTCAGGATGAATCAGTTGTGGTTAAAGACCTAAAACAGCTTTTGTGCTCTGACTAATATGTTTTCACACACAAAGAGCTTCAGCGCTGTCTCAAGACCTTCTCACTTGTTGCTATCATCTGAGTTAAAGCTTGAGATTTACGTATTAAGGAGGCTGATCTCTGCCTGGAGCTCAAATTCTCATGGTGGGGTAGCGGGGAGAGATATGCAAAAAGCATAATCCATAAGTAATTTTCACGTTATGTTAAAAATGACCAAAGCTTAAGAAATAAAGCAAAAATCAGGGTAAGGGGAAAAGGGTGCTGTGGGGAGAGCTGCAACTTAAAATAGGGTGGCCAACATGGACCTCTCTGTGAAAATAACATTGGAGAAATGAGTGGAAAGAGATGCAGGGTGTGTATCTCTGAGGGCAGAGTGTTTTGGAAGAGGCAACAACATGCAAAGGGCCTGTGATGAGCAGGTGCGGAGGGAGGCCGGTGCGCCCAGTCTATTCAACACAGTAGACAGAGACATTGCTTTAAGACAGTGAACCATATTACTTCTCTGATGCATAGCTGCAGTGGCCCCCAATGATACTGAGAATAGAAACAAAGGTTTACTGTGACCCCTTCTATATTCTGGCCTCCGGCTTCTCTGACCCCACTGCTCCCCATGGTGATTGCCTTGTCAACTGTGTTGAGAGTGGACTGTGGAGGGCAAATGTGGAAGGGGACGGCCATTAGGAGGCTGTGTAACAAATTCCTCCATGCCACAGGGACTCACAGCAACGCCCTTTATTTCATGATTCTGGGGTTGACAATGTGGGCTGGCCTGAGCAGAACAGTCCTGCTGCTCCCGGCTGGGATCACTTGTGAATCTGGGCACCAATAATACTTCTCAGGTGGCTCTGCTGTTGGAGAGTGGCTGGTTGTTGGCTGGCAGGACAAAGTGACTGATCAGTGAGTCTCTCATTGCTCAGCAGGATGGCCCAGGCAGCTATTCAAAAGGTGGCTTGGGGGTCCCTAGGCAACAAGAAGGTGAACAGTGCTTTTCAAATCTCCATACGGGCTGTAGGTCACAGCCGGGAGTCTGTGTGGGAGAGCACTAGCAAAGTATGCAGCTGCAAGGGGGCCTAGACACATGGGCTGTTGTTCAGTCAGCCACAGAGCGGTTGCTTTGACATGCGGCACATGCTGGTGTTGTGGATCAGGGGCTGTCGTTAGAGATGGTGAAAAGTAGTTGAATTATGAATGTTTTCTGAAAATGTAGTCATAGGATTTGCTGATGGAATGGACATGGAATATGAAAAAAGAGAAATCAAGGGTGATTGAGGTTCTGGGCTTGAGCAGCTAGGATGGAGGTGTCACTGGATAAGATGAAGAAGCTGGAAGTGGGTCACGCTCGGGAAACAACAGGGGCTCCATTGCCAACAGGCTGAGTTTGAGATGTCTGTTAGGCATCCATGTGAAACACTGCGTAGGCAATTGGATGTACAGGTCTGGAGTTCGGGGAGTGGGAGGTTTGGGCTGGAGATATAAATTTCACCATGAAATAGTTTTAAAGGTGTATAGACTGACAAGATTAGAAAGAACCACAAAGGTGTGTAACCTGACTCTGGTCAATATTTGTTCGGGCTTTGCTTAGATGCCTCCTTGAATTATCAATTTAGCTGCCCTCATTTGACCAATCACTGAGCGTCTATTATATACAATATACTACAGTCTACTACAGTAACCCCCAAAGTATCAGGGAAATGAATATATAAATATATATGTATATGTATATATTTTTTTATATATACAAATATGTTTATATATTACATATATTTATATATGTATATGTAATTTTAATATTCTTCTATTAATAAGAATACATTTATTTGAAAACAAAAATTATCTTAATGATTTCAATCAGGTGGGATGATTTGTATCACATAAATATAGACATACATACCCAAATACCTATATACACACAGGAGAGCTGACCATTGCACCCTTGCTTTGCAGCCCCATAAACTAGGCAGGAAAGGGGTGACTGGTCACATTTTACAGACAACAAAACTAGGGCTTGGAGCAGGGAAGAGCTGGCTCAGGACCCTAAACCAGCACTCAGTGGATTTGGACTGACCTGGGTCTTCTGACGTGAACTTGGATGCCCTTTACTGATGAAAAATTAATAAACCATTCTCACCAAAAAGAGAGGCCAGCCCACTCCATAGTAAGGTAGGCCACAATGTGGCATGAATGCTGGGTCAACAATTTCTCCCCAAAGAATTTGTTTTTATACTTTTTATTTTGAGATGATTATATATTTACATGTAGCTGTAAGATATAATACTGTGATCCCATGTGCCTTTTACCCAGTTTCCTCCTATAATGTAAACATCTTGTAAAACTGTAGTACAATATTACCATATCACATCCTAAATACTGAACTGATACTCTCCACTGACTTTATTCAGATTTTACCAATTTTTACATTTATTCGTGTTTGTGTGTGTATGTGTGAATTTACTTTTAGTAATTGCATTACTCATGTCAAGATACAGAATGATTCCATCATAAGGGTCCCTGTGTTTCCCTATAAAGTCTCCCTGTCCCCCCGCTATCCCTAACCACTACTTTCTTTTCTGTCTCTATACTTTTATCATTTGAGACAGTTGTACAAATGAAGTCCTAAAGTATGTATGAGATTGTTTTCTCACTCAGCATAATTCCCTTGGGATCCATGCAAGTTGCAGTGCATTGGAAGGGTTCTTCTTTATTACCATGAAGCTTCCATAGAATGGTTGGACCACTGTTTGTTTCACTATTCACCCACTGAACAATGTCTGAGTTGGCTCCTAGATCAGACTATTAGAAATAATACTTCTGGGGCACCTGGGTGGCTCAGTTGTTTAAGAATCTGACTTCGGCTCAGGTCATGATCCCAGGGTCCTGGGATAGAGCCTTGAATCAGGCTTCTTGCTCAGTGGGGAGGCTGCTTCTCCCTCTCTCTCTCTCTGTCCCTCTGCCCGTCCTCCCAACCCCAACATGGTGCTCATGTTCTTGCTCTCTCTCAAATAAATAAATAAAATCTTAAAAAAAATAGATAATGCTTCTATAAACATTCATGTACGAGTTTTGTGTGCACTTAAGTTTTCAAAAATTAAAAAAAGAAATCTTTCCAAATTCCTGAATAAGTGTCAGCCAGGACCCCAGAGCACCAAAGGAAGGAAGGTGAAGTGATGATTTACCTAGAAAATTGCCTGGATAGGGGTGACCAGTTGGCAACCCCAACCATTAAACTGAACCTCAGAAGGTCTCCTATGGAGCATGCAACTGAGTAGCCCTCCCCACTGTTTCCTTCTCAGTGTGATCAGCCGCAGACAGTTCTCAGCCTGCCACTCCCAGAACTGGCCTGATGAAGGAAGCTATTGAATGCAGCCCATTTGAATGCTGGCAAATACCTGCCAAAGATTATTTTAGCTTGGCTGCGGTCAATTTTCTTTCTGACTGCACTGAGCTGACACTGTGCTTCAGAATGTCCTCAGCATGTAACAGAGTCGTGTTATCACCTAAAAAAATAGTTTCTATCTTCCTTGCGGCTCACAGGGTGAAATGTATTGATTTCAAATTTTTAAATGGTCACTTTAAAAGTTTAAAAGTTTGGGGATGAGGACTTTTGGATTCGCCCTATTTATAACAGAAAGAGTCATATTGTTTTGTAATCATACCTGATACAAAGCATTCTTTCCTTCTCTAACTATGGCCTTCAACGATTGTCAGACCTGTCACCACTGCACCAAGTGACTGACAGGAGCACATGTTAGGTACTGTCCTCAGTGGGGGCAATGCGTTTCTCAAGTGGTATTCAATAAAGGAGGGAGTTGTTCTGAGGAGTCTTATTGGAGTATATTCATTTTGAGTTTCTGGGCAGCCCGTCTCAATTGTATCTTCATGCCTTCAGGCAACTTGAAAGTTGAGGTTGGTCACACTGTGGAATGGATAAGATGATTAGAGATGGATTATTCAAACGATGATACCACCACTCTCCATGAAGTTACCATTGTTTAAATAATCATTTCTAAACAATCAAATATAATGTACTATATTTGGCTTTTACCTATTATTAATGAAATTGTTCTTGATTTAAAAGAATTGAACAGGGATGCCTTCAGTTAGCATTTGAGTGTTAATGTGATATTAATTACCCAAATAAAGTAAGGTGTTCATTTTCAGAGAAAGCATGGTGTAAGAGGCACTTGGTGATTGGGTCCTCTGTTTATCTGTTCAGCCTCCTTCTGACACATTCCAGTATGTTCCCTTTCACCATTTCAACTCCCAGGCCTTCCATGAAAAACCCAGGGCCTCTATTCTCAGTGCTTTTCAGCTCTTGCTGATCTTTCTGCCTGGATATTCTCCTTTACTACTTGGTCACATTTTACTTCTTGAAGGTTCAGCTTCAGACTTAGATATTGATTTATTCATTAATTTACTTATTCAATAAATCATTTAGCACTTACTGAATAATTTAGAATGTGCCACACATTTTGTTAGGTGTTTAGGACACAAAAGACATCATTCTAATCACCTTCAAGCGTCTTCAAGAGAAACACAGAACTGAAATGTGCACGCAACAACGCTGTTGTGCAGTAGGGTTTATGCAGGTATGCCGGGAGTGCTGAAGAGGTATGACAAACCACCTGGGGGCTGGGCAGGGAAGGATCATTTTCTCTGGCGCCTGCCTGGCCATCTCTTACCTGGGTTATAGTGTCCCCTCAATATGCATGCCTGATGTAACACAGCACAGCACACTGTGTTGCTTTCTCCCCCAAACACCAAATACTCCCCTGCCAGCCAGCACAGTCTGGCACTTCACAGGCATTCTGGGTACACCTCTGTTTCAGTTCTTTTAACTGGCATTGGGTTTGATTTCTTTTCAGCTGTTGGTTCATATTCTGACTACTTCAGAAAAATATTTGAGGTGGCTTTCAGTAAAACCACACAGGACCATTAGAAATAAAATTAGAAGGAGGAATCAGCTAAAGGAAGGGAGGGAAATGATGCCATTGAGGGTTTGTTTGCAGGGATGGGAGTTGCTGTAAGCTCCCTGGAACTGGACTGCTCTGTCATTCCTTTGTCATGGTCTCTGGCAAATCGAGTGACTTATTTTAATGTTAGTTGATGCATCAGTAAAAAATAACAAATGTGTCAACTGAAGCAGAACATAGGCTGATAGAATTTTCAAATATTAGGTCTTCCATGTTTTGTAGAAAATTGGGAATCACATACTGTGAATTCTAGAGTTCACCATTCATGGACTTCATGACCTCACTAAGCCCTGAAATCCAGGTACTCAGTCTCCTGTGAAGGATTCCAAGAAAGTCGTTGGTTGGTTGGTTTTAACTAGCCTCTTCTTCCCTCCATGTCTGAGGCCTACGTTCAGCTGCACTACTTTTGTGCAACACATGGATGGGCAGGTTCCTTGATGTCGATCTTTAGTATGTGAGTGTGTAAAGTAGGGGAATTTATATGTATTAGTGTCACTAGCTACATTAAATGATGCAAACCATATAACATTTTTAGCAGTGGACTGGAAGAAAATGTGTTCTCGGGGTCTCTTAGAAGCTCAGATTGTGGTCCAGATCTGCTCACTTCCTGTTGATGGTACTTCTGGAACACTCACAGTGGTAAGAGGAGAAGAAATCTTGCAGTTCAGAGGGGTGGGAAGGTAAGCCCAGCAGCCCAAATCTGTCAGGTGGCCTGTGGCGCTGGGATTCGTGAACACCAGCCCCAATGCTGCTGCTTACCTTGTGTACTGGGACTGGCCTCACTGCATTCATTTACAGACCTAGCCTCAAGGCTCCCTCAGCAGGGACCAACTGGGATTCTCTTGCAAGTTGACGGGGAAACCGTATAGTCTGTACTGTACATGAGTAAAAGGCAAAAGCCCCAGATTTAATGATATCAGAAGTATGTTAAATTTCTCATGAAGTTTTACATCCAGCAATTGTTTTTAATGAGGTCTTAATGCTGTTATATCTCAATAATGTCTTAATTTTTGTTATTGCATCAATTAAGTCTATCATTGTGGAATCTTTGATACCATTGGTTAAATACTGCCATTTATACTTAAGAGTATTCCCTAAAATATGTATCTAATATTTTAAAATAAGGAATATATTTATAGAGTTTCAAATTCAAAATGTACGAAAGTTTAAACAATACCATTCTCCCACTTTTCTCTTGACACCCATTTGTTTGCTCTGATGCAGTCAGTTTCATAAAATTTAAAATATCTCTTCAGAAATAGGTCATGTATCTTTAAAGCAAATCCATATATTTTCATATTCTTGTTTTACATAAATGGTAAATGTACTATGCACCCTGTTCTACTCCTTGTTTCTTTCATGTAGTAATTTTTTTGGAGCACATTCTTTATTTGTACATAGAAATTTTTTCAATCCTATTCTACTGTGTGGTGTGTCTTATTATTTATTAACACTTCCTTGATAGATATTTCTGGTTATTTCCAACTTTATGATCTTAAGAACAGTAAGTCTGTGTATGTTATGTCACAGGTATAAGAGTATTTCTTTATAATAAATTCCTAGAAATTAAGTCATTAGGTCACAAGATACATGTATTAGCAATTTACACATATATTACCAAATTGTTTTATAAGTGTTTTATCAACTTCCACCCTACTGAGCAATATAGGAAAATTGCTATAATTGTAAAAATTCCCTCTCACCCATACACCATGTTATCTATTTTGTATATCTTACCAATTAGAGAGGTGAAAAATAATATAATTTTATTTGACATTTATCTTATTATAAGGGAGGTCAAGTCTTCTTTCCAAATGTTTGAAAGCCTTTTGTATATTCTTTCTTTTTCTCTTAAATTTCCCACTCTGATTTTTGCCTATTCCTTTTTGATTTCTAAGAGCATTGCATATATTAGAAATAATATATAGCATTTTTCTGTATATGAAAGACAATTATTTTCCTCAGCTTCTCTTTTTATGTATGTATGTATGTATTTAAATTCCAGTATAGTTAACACAGTGTTATATGGGTTTCAGGTGTACAATATCACTATATTCAACAATTCTATACATTACTCAGTGCTCATTGTGATAAGTGTACTCTTCAGGCCCCATCATCTATTTCACCCATCCTCCCACCCACCTCCCCTCTGGTAACCACCAGTTTGTTCTCTATAATTAAAAGTCTGTTTTTTAGTTTGTCTCTTTCTTCTTTGTTCATTTGTTTTGTTTCTTAAATTCTACATATGAGTGAAATCATCTGGTATTTGTTTCTTCAGCTGACTTATTTCACTTAGCATTATACTCTCTAGCTCCATTCATCTTGTTGCAAATGGCAGGGTTTCATTCTTTTTATGGCTGAGTAATATTCTTTTTTTTTTTTTAAGATTTTATTTATTTATTTGAGAGAGAGAATGAGATAGAGAGAGCATGAGACGGGGGAGGGTCAGAGGGAGAAGCAGACTCCCTGCCGAGCAGGGAGCCCGATGCGGGAATCGATCCTGGGACTCCAGGATCATGACCTGAGCCAAAGGCAGTCGCTTAACCAACTGAGCCACCCAGGCACCCACTGAGCCACCCAGGCGCCCATCTTTTTATGGCTGAGTAATATTCTATTATATATATCTCACACGTTCTTTATCCATTGATGTATGATTGGATACTTGGGCTGTTTCCATATCTTGGCTATTATAAATAATGTTGCTATAACCATTGGGGTGCATATATCTTTTCAAATTAATGTTTTCATATTTTTTGGGTAAATACCTAGAAATAGAATTGCTAGATCATATGGCAGTTCTATTTTTAAATTTTTGAGGAGCCTCCATAAAGTTATCCAGAGTGGCTGCACCAGTTTGCATTCCCACCAACAGTGCATGAGGGTTCCTTTTTCTCCACATCCTCACCAACGCTTGTTTCTTGTGTTTTTGATTTTAGCAATTCTGACAGGTGTGAGGTGATATCTCATTGTGGTTTTGATTTCCATTTACTTGATGATTAGTGATGTTGAGCATCTTTTCATGTGTCTGTTGGCCATCTGGATGTCTTTTTTGGAGAAATGCCTGTTTATTTCTTCTGCCCATTTTTTAATTGGATTTTTTGGTTTTTGGGTATTGAGTTGTATAAGTTCTTTATATTTTTTGGATACTAACCCTTTATCAGATATGTCATTTGCAATATCTTCTCCCATTCAGTAGGTTGTCATATAGTTTTGTTGATTGTTTCTTTTGGTGTTCAGAACCTTTTTATTTTGATATAGTCCCAACAGTTTGTTTCCTTACCTTCTCTTTTTAAAGAAAAATTGCTTTTGGTGTTTTTTTTCCACGCAGGGTTTTTGTAATTAGAATGTCTACAAAGTTACTATTTTTTAATACTTCTGCATTATGTAACATACTTTTAAAAGGCCTCCACATTGTAAGATCATTAAAAATAAATTATTCAATTTTTTAGAAATTTATAGATATATCTGTATTTACATGGAATATATATATATATGTATATATATGATAAAATTCACATGGGGTATACATGTTATTTGGTATGAGATATACAAACATTTTCAAGGAATATACATTATTTGGTTTTAAAAAATTATGGTATAATATATGTAACATAAAATTTACCATTTTTAACATTTTCAAGTGTACAACTCAATGGAATTACATACATTAACAATGGTGTAGCCTTCCTCACTATCTGGTCCCAGAAATTTTTTCTCATCGCCCCCCCAAAAAACTGAAAATACATTAAGCAGTCACTCCCCTCTGGCCCCTCCCTTCAGCCCCAGGCAACCACTGATCTGCTTTCTGTCTAAGGATTTGCTTATTCAGGACACTTCATATAAATGGAATTACATAATATGTGGCTCTTTGTGACTGGCCTCTTCACTTAGCGTAATGTTATTGAGGTTCATCCATGTTGTAGCATGTGTCAGGACATCATTCCTTTTTATGATCAAATAAAACTCTAATGTAATATTCCATTCTGTTGTAATATACCCATTGTATGAATGGACCACATTTTGTTTTTCCATTCTTGAGTTGATGTACATTTGGTTGTTTCCACCTTTTGGTTATATAAACAGTGCTCCTATGAATATTTATATACAAGTTTTTTGAACACCTGTTCTCAATTCTTCTGGGTAAGTCAGATGTCAGCACTGGTCTACCCAGATTCACTCACCTTTTTCCTGGCTAAGCTTTCACCTAGTTGTAAACATTTGACTCTCAGAGTGTGGTAAGGTTGATCTTACATTTTTTGTCAGGTTTTTGGGTGTTTCTAGGGAAGGGATGGACTCCCAGCATTCCCCATACTGCCATTTTCTCTGATAAGTTTTTTTTTAAACTCAAATAAGTTCTATCCTAGAGTCCTAGACTAACAGCAAAGTACATATCTTGCAGTGGGCTGACAGATGAGTCACCTCCATCCCTCTGCCCACAGCTGAGAGAGCATCCTCAGGTTTACTTTGATAGTTTTTCCAGGTCAGTTAACAGCCTTGGGTTTTTAATCATATCCCTCAGAGTTTATGTATAAAGACCTTTAGATCATAATTTGATGTCAGTAAGATTTTTCCCCTGTCTTCAGTTGGTGATTAAAACTCAAAATGAGATTTGTCTTTGAGACCACTTACTTCAAGTAGTTGCCCAGTCCTGGGTTCCTCTTTATAATCTCTTCACCTTTTTTAGTCCATCCTATATAGTGTGAGATTAATATTCCCAGGCATAGTTCCAGTCATGGCATTCACCTACACACAACTTTTAACAAACTTTTGAAAAAGAAGAAGAAAAACGATGACTTGTCATACTAGATTTTGAAATGAACCATGTACTTTGGAATTGAAGACAGTTTATCACTGACTGAATTTTGTGAAGCAGCAGAGACAGCAGAAAAGAATTGGGTGCATGTACAACTTTTGTGTGATAAGAGTTTGCCTTTCAAACCTCTGGGGAAATATATAGGAAAAAGGAAGGTCTGCATTTCATACCACAGGGCAGATGGCTTCAAGACTCAAGTAGAGAGGGTAAACTACTAGAAGTAAACACAATGTTAAGTTATATGATACTGGGGAGGTGAAGGACTTTTAAGCAAAACTCTTTTTTTTTTTAAATTTTATTATGTTATGTTAATCACCATACATTACATCATTAGTTTTTGATGTAGTGTTCCATGAATCATTGTTTGCATATAACACCCAGTGCTCCATTCAGTACAAGCCCTCTTTAATACCCATCACAAGGCTAACCCATCCCCCCACCCCGTCCCCTCTAGAACCCTCAGTTTGTTTCTCAGAGTCCATAGTCTCTCATGGTTCATCTCCCCCTCCGATTACCCCCCTTCATTCTTCCCCTCCTGCTATCTTCTTCTTCTTCTTCTTCTTCTTCTTCTTCTTCTTCTTCTTCTTC